>NC_141606.1:47040145-47238478 GCF_047967505.1 Dipteris shenzhenensis
AATCAACTGCAAATACACTGAAGATGCCAAGTGAAATCTCTGTACCGTCGGTGAAGATAGAACTGCAGTAAATAAGATCTGACCTGTGTTACAAGGCTTGTGGCAATGATGCCGGGAATAGTAGCCAAGAGGCTTTACAAGGCTGAAAAATGATGTGCACGATGCCGTGAGATAGCCAAATAAGCTTTACAATGGTAGCATGTGTGTGTGAAATCAAGTGCTATCTGCCCACTGAATCAATCTGCAATGCCTCTGAACTCTGAAGTCTACTCACTGAACTGATGAACGTAAGATTTCAGGTAATGTAATGATGTGAAATCGGATGTGAGCGTATGGACTGACTCCGAGTAGGTACTAGTCGGGAATTTCGGGCATGGCTTGGATTGGCAACTTGGGGAATTCAAAGCATCCCCTCTATGGCGATCTAGTCTACTCTGATCTAGATCTAAACCAACCGTCGATCGATGAAAGAGCAGCAAATAATTCCTTTTCCTTTGTTCTTTTTAAGTGCTGGGTCAGATGCGTCGATGTAGAGGCAAATGTGCGTGAAGGAAGTGGTTTTGTCGGCGAGGCTTAAATGTGAGTGTAACTTGCACCGAAATGTGCGCGTGATGTAATGAGCGCGTAGAGCACAAAAAATCGAGCGATTTTCCTTTTTGGAGCACCCTCAAATTCTTCCTGGATCAAGAGATATGACTTGATCTAGGTGGAGGGGCAAAAGGAGTGCAAATGGTGCTCAATGATGATGTGTCACTGTGAGTCACATGCAGTGATGATGTGGCACTGTGCTTAGTAAGAGGTGTGCCAGTGAAGCTCTGTGCTGAGGTGGCAGGAGTGTGCACATGCAGTGTGTGCATAGTGTGCCTGGCAAGAGACTGTGCCTGCAGGGGTCAGTGCTGTCTGGACTGCTGAGGTGGTAGTGCTAAGGTGGCACAAATGATGTCAGCAGGGTGACATGGCAATGTTGACGTGGCACTGATGACATGGCACAAGTGATGTGGCACAGATGATATGGCAGGTGACGTGGCAGACGGTGATGACATGTCAAGATGACATGGCAGGATGACGTGTCAGGATGATGTGGTAGGATGAGCTGGCAGGGGTGACGTGGCAGATAAGGTCTGCCACGTGGTTGGTCCTTGACCAAGCCCTGGTGTGGTGACCCTGAGGATAAGGTTGGTGATAAGGCCACGTGTCTCAAGGAGGGAGATCGGAATCTTATGAAGATTCTGATGGAATCTATGAAGATTCCATCTCCTTCGTTGGAGCTCTGTTGAAGAGGATGCCTCCATTGGAGGATCTCGTTGCGGGCTGCTCTAGTCGTTCGGATGGAGGCTTGTAGGGGGCCGTTGATGGAGATTGTGGTAAGGAGCCATCGGTGGGCTGGAGGCGACGCAGTCCGTTGGCTTGCTGGAGGCCGTTGGAGCCTGTGGAGGAGAGGCTAGCAAGAGGTCGTAGAGGTCAGTTGAGTCGACAGAGAGGCTAGGCGTGCTGCAGACATGGTGGAAGCTCGTTGGAGCAGTTGTGGAGAAGCTCATTGGAGAAGCGTTGTGGAGAAGAGTCGGCCGTCCGTCATTCGGGACAGAAGGCTAGGAGTCGTAGGAGCTTCGGAAGGTGTTGCGCTATTGGAGTCGCCACTGCTGCTGCTCGTTGGTCGGTCGGTTGGAGCTCTATTGAGAGGCTATGAGTGGCTATGGAGAAGGAGCCGTGCGTGCGAGCTGATGGAGCTGCTGGGGTGCTCGACGAGTGAAAGCCTTTGTTTGTTGGTGTCGTTGGAGGCGCCTTATAGAAGACTGTGGGCTGTTGTTCGTTGTTGATGGAGCGCAGGCCAGCGATGGAGCTTGGAGCTTCGCTATCGCTGACGATGGAGGCTGTGGAGAGCCGTTTGGTGCTTGCAGAAGCTTGGTTTAGGATACTAACCTTTCACTCAAAAAACTCTCAACATGGAAAGAAGCTATCTCTTTCTCTCCCCATAGGAGAAGAATCAAATCTCTCTCTTTCCTCTCAAAACCAGTAGAGCTTCGGCTCTTTCTCTCAAACAATAGGATGTCTATTTTCTCTATTTTCTCCTTATCTATCTCTCATAAGGATACACTCGAAGAACTCTTTCACATGATTCTCTTGCAGAGATCACTCACAATCTCTCTTGCTTTCAATCAAGGAAGTCTTTCAAGAACAATGACGGAAATTTCTTTCAATGGACGGAAATTCTCTCAACGGAAGTGAAGGGAAAAAATCTCACAATCACTCAAGAGAACTCTCAATCTCACAATCTCTCTCACACTCTCAAGAATCGCAATGTCTCAACGGAAGACAAGGGAGCTCTGATACCATGACAAAATATGAAGACGGGAGAGGAGAAGAGTGGAGATGAGGAGAGAGGGCACAGCTAGAGAGCACACCACAAAATGACTAACTGTACACTAGAATTAGTTGAAAAAATAGAATATATACAAACCCTTTTAGGGTTAGGGTTAGGGGATCTAACCCTTTCCTTTATAGCACTCTATAAGGTTAGTGCTATGCACATATGATCATGTGATGGTGCTATGCACACATGATCACATGATGTTGAGCGTGAACTCTCAACACAATCCTGCAAGATGCAATGAATGCAACTATATCATCATTGCAATGGACACATATAATAGGTACAAAACTCATCTTCAACCCAATATGATCTCAAATCTCTACTATATTGAAAACCAATTGCTGCTAGCTAGGGATATCATGATCAATGCCAATTATATTTTGCAAGATGTGGGATTTGAGTTGGAGATTATCACTTATGATGATGGATACTACAAGGGAACCATTCACTCTCATGGCATCAGTGCACAATCTCTCAAAAATGTGTTAAGCAAATAGAAGGATTGCAACTTCACCATAATGCCAAGACACTAGAGTACTCTTGAGGCTAGACTATGCATTGTATGACTAATGCTCGTACACATTATGCTAGGGGAATTGCAGATCATGCTAAGATGCCGGAGTGCTCAAGGCTAGACTACTTCGAGACTATGCATTGTATGACTAGCTCTCGTAAACATTCTGCCAGGGGAATTGTAGACTGTGCCAAGACATTGGAGTGCTCCCCTCCCGAGGCTAGACTACTTGGAGATTGCTTTAATAGTTCATGGTGCTATCATGGACGTGCTCAACCAAATCCCAATATCCCCTAAGAAAATTACTTGTGCTTTGCAAGGTAGTGCTATTTGCACCACAATTGCTCTCTTGTTCTCATTGATTGTGATATCACGGCCATCAGTATCTTATAGAATGAAGATTTCAATGGCTCTTTAACAATGCAATCTTGAAAGGGACTTGATCCAAAATACACGAATCATGTTTCCTTGAAAGCTAAGCAGGATATTGTGCAATTAAAGAGAAGAGTTTATGAGCACCCAAGTTTAAGGTTTGTGCGATGCGATTTGGTCAGGTAGATTTGTTTCACTGGAGCATTGTGGGATAAGACCCGTGCTTTCTTTTCAGCAGTCTCTCATTTTGTGAGTAGTCGCATCAATCCCAAGTCTTCTGATGCATCACCAAACTATTACACATGAAGCGCATCTAATCAAAGGGTGTGATTTTGGAATAGCAGCAACCATCCATGATCCTTGGACTAGCAGAAGCAATTGTTCGTCCTCATTATATGGTTGAAGTTGGGAGATTTAGATCTTCAAATATGGTTGTTGACAAGGTGCTGGAGTTGCAGAGGAGTTGCATGAGAAGGGGATGGATGCTGTGGGTACATGACCAGCACAACGAATTCTCCAACATAATAAAAAGACTTTTGATTCAACTTCAATTCTTGAAATTCATAGAGTGGAAGGTTTGCATTTTATAGTTGATTTTAAGAGTGAAGGAGTATGGAGTTAGGCCAAACTGCTCCTTGGATGAGAGGAATATGCACTAATTCTACAACCAATGAAGTATTACGGGTTGATATGCCTTCAATGTTTGGATTTTAGATTATTCTAATAATTTGTAAATGAAGATTCTGATCATCAATTGAGAATCCCATTTTAGTTCTAGACACTAAAGACCAGCTTGTGGACAGCAATGCAGCTAGCCCATAAATGCTTTGGAAAGTGACGAGAAGAGAGCTCTCATTTGTTGAGATATCGAGCTCCACTCGCGATATGCCAGGGTGACCGTTGTGCATTTATGTCACCGACTTGTTAGCTGGAGATGTGGTTGGTACACCGCCCACGAATAATAGCTAGATGACAGCTATCCTTATCTACTCTAGTTTGTGGCTCAGTTAGTAAGCCACCTTAGATAGTTGAGTTTGGTTTGAGACCCACATATAGGGTTCTTCTATTTCTTTGTATTAGAGTTCTTTTGGCTTTCACAACTAAGAAGAGGAAAACTATTTTTAGCCTCCACCTTTGTGTGTATTCCCCCATTTGTGCTTGTGAGAAAGCCTCAAGTGAGACTCCTTCCCTAAGGACTGAAACCCTCACTACAAAACTGAATCCTCTCTAGATGATCCCTGTGGATCCAAGGGTTAATTTTGGGATAATTTCTTCCGCAGGAAGGTAGGCAATGGGCACCCTTTCTATGGTATGTAGAGTTTGCTGACCTCGCAGACATGCTCACATAGTACTATGGATTGGTGAATCCTCTTCCACTGATTTTGATTCTAGACTGTAGCAATTCTAGCTACTCCACAAAAGTGTGGACTGGTCAAGGACAAAATTGTCACAAGTAAGCTCCATCTTGGCCTACTTGTAACCCCAGATGATGGCAAATAAACTGAGCAAACTGAGTGAAAATACATGCTGCTATCATTGCTGCAAACTCACTGTCATTTGTGTGCCTAAGGTAGACTTCAATGGATGGGTGAGGCAGTGAGCCAAGGTGGCTCCTAGTTATAGGTGAGGGAGGGGTAGTCTAGGACTAAGGTTGGTTTTGTTGACCCAAATCTAGGACTAACCTAGCCCTTATTCACCCAACCAAACCTATTGTAGAGCCAACAAGCTGGCCGACCCTCTTCTTGCAATAAACTAGCCCCTAGGGAGTCAGATCTGGCCCTTGTCCAAGCCTTCCAAATAGGCCTTCTCCAACACATAAACCTCCATGAGCCAGGCCATTAGCCTTCCATGGTTGGGCATTCATCTGCCACATATGGCAGTCATGCTTGTTGCCCATATGATAGACCATAGATAGCCCTTAGGTAGAAAACCATGTGGCTGCATGCAATGCACATGTGGCATCTACATCAGTCTTTAAAATAGATCCAAGGAGCATCCAGGGGTGTCAAGCCCTGTTTTGCTCCCCCTTTGCAGACTCATGCCTAAGGCATGGACCCTTTTGTTGTGACAACCCCAGTCAATGACCACCAGTAGACCCACACCCTCATGGCCAAGATTTGATGTAACACAATACCATCAAGAAAACCTATTATAAACTATTTGAATGCTTGGAATCCCAATCCCCACTCAGACCACATTACCCACCAAATTTCATACTGCCATGCTAAGTCACATATCTAGCAGAATCTCTAAATTACATGAGTAATTTGTAATCCCTGGCTAGATCTGCTGCACTTCTAAAGGGCTGATATGCAGGTCTGATAGTTCTACTTCTACCCCCATAATGAGAACTATATATAGGGCTAACTGCTCGCTGATGTGGCTATCACCGTTGATGTGGCCAGCCAAGCACTTCTTTGTGGCATTGCAGGTTGGGGCACATGAGCCAGAATGGAATGAAACTCTTATGCCGTTTGGGTTATGTACCGCATTTGAGTTTCTCTGATTTTGAATTTTGTGAGCACTGTCTCTATGGGAAGCAGACTAAATCAGCCATAAAAGAAGGGAAAGAAAGAGTTTGAAAAGCTTGATTTGGTGCATGACGTATGTGGTCCCATGCCTACACGGTCATTAGGTGGGGCTGAATACTATGTGACATTCATTGATGATGCAACTAGGAAAGTGTGGGCTTATGCTATAGCTCAAAAGAGTGATGTGTTCCAAGTATTTGAGAAATGGTTGGCCTTGGTTGAGAATCAGTCAGGTAGAATGCTTAAATGCCTATGGACTGACAATGGTGGAGAGTCTCTCTCTCATGACTTTTAGCATTTCTGTAATACACATGGGATTAAGAGGGAGCTCACATCCCCTCGTACTCCAAAGCAAAATCCAGTTGCAAAAAATATGAACCGTACCATTCAAGAAAGGTTGCAATGCATGCTTTCCAATGCAAGTCTTTCTGGTGGTTTTTGGGTTGAGGCAATGAAGACTACAGTGCATGTGATCAATAGATCACCTAGTAAGAGTTTGGATGGTGGTATTCCTAAAGAGGCATGGAGTGGCAAGAAGCCCTCTTACTCTCATTTGTGTATATTTGGGTGTGAGGCATATGCACATGTGCCAAAAGAGCTTCGAAAGAAGCTAGATCCTAAGTCTAGGAAATGCATCTTTCTGGGTTATGGTGAAAGTGGAGAGATGGACTATCATCTTTGGGATCCAGAAGCAAAGAAGATCATATGCAGCCATGATGTAGTCTTCAATGAGAAGAAGATGCATAAGGCACCCATAAGGGATGTGGAAATAAGGAGAATCACTTTCCAGGATGTGAATCCACCTACATATGTTGATAGACAGCAAGTTGTCCATGCACCAAATGTGCAAGAAATGGTACCACCAAGTACTCCCACAGGTATACAATCAAGGGTAGATGATGGATCATCTATTGGTGGAAATGATGAGCCAAATGTGGCTGATATGTAGGTGGGACAGCAAGCTGAAATGCCCTTGAGAAGATCATCTAGAGTGTCTAGACGACCTGATAGGTTTGTTCCAGGGGTAGACTATGTGATGCTTACTGATTGCGGGAAGCCTTCTTGCTACAAAGAGGCTATGATGCGCGAGGATCAACGCAAGTGGGAGTATGCTATGCAATCAGAGATGAGTTCACTTATGAAGAATAAGACTTGGGACTTGGTTTCTTTGCCACATGGAAAGAAATCATTGCCATGTAAATGGGTCTAAAAAATGAAGATCACAGGTGATGATGTGCCTAGGTACAAGGCCTGTTTGGTCGCTAAAGGGTTCAAGCAAGAGAAGGGTGTGGACTTTCATGAGAGATTCTCTCCGGTTGTGAAGATGACCACACTTAGATGCATGCTTGGACTAGTGGCATCAGAGGATATGGAGCTTATGCAGATGGATGTCAAGATAGCTTTCTTGCATGGGGATTTGCATGAGGAAATTTACATGGTGCAGCCAGAAGGCTTTGAAGAAAAGGGCAAAGAGCATTTGGTTTGCAAGCTGAAGAAGAGTCTCTATGGTCTTAAGCAAGCACCTAGAGAATAGTATCAGAAGTTTGATGCTTTCATTCGGTCCCAGGGTTTTAGAAGGAGTGAAATTGATCACTGCCTCTATACTAAAAGGGCTGAGGATAATAGCCTGATAATCTTGGCACTATATGTGGATGATATGCTATTGGCTAGTAAGAATACTTATGAGCTAGATGCATTAAATGCCAAGTTGCATGAGGCCTTTGATATGAAGGATTTGGGACTTGCAGGTCATATTCTTGGTATGCGCATCATGCACGATCGGAGTAGGAAACTCCTTTGGCTTTCACAAAAAGAGTATGTTACAAAAGTATTGCAACGTTTCAATATGGAGGGGGGGAAGGCAGTGAGTACTCCATTGCCTCCATATGTGAAACTGAGTCATACAGATAGTCCCAAATCAGATGAGGAAAGGGCCATGATGTCCAAGGTTCCTTATGCATCAGCAGTTGGGAGTCTTATGTATGCTATGATAGCTACTAGACCAGACATTGCATTTGCAGTGGGAGTTGTTAGCCGGTATATGGCTAATCTAGGAAAGAGGCATTGGGAGGCAGTTAAGTGCATCATGAGGTACATGAAGGGTACCAAGGAGATGTGCATCTGCTTTGGTAGAGGAGACATGCGTGTACTTGGGTACACAGATTCAGACTATGCAGGGCATGTGGATAGTAGGAGATCCACATCTGGTTATGTGTTCACCTTTGCAGGTGGTGCAGTGTCATGGATGTCTCACACACAGAAGTGCATTGCTTTGTCTACCATAGAGGCTCAATATGTTGCAGCCATAGTGGGTTGCAAGGACGCTATATGGCTTGATCGGCTAGTGGGAGATTTGGGGATTCATACAGGTGTACCGACATTGCATAGTGATTCCATGAGTGCTATTCAGCTAGCATGGAATCCGATCTTTCATGCAAAGACCAAACACATTGAGGTCAGGTACCATTTCATCAGGGAGGTACTTGAGGACAAGCGCATAGAGCTTGTCAAGGTTCATACAGATGATAACCCTGCAGATATGCTGATGAAGAGTCTACCTAGTCAACAGTTTGAGTATTGTCATGTATTGATGGGCATTGGATAGTATGCTCACTGGTTGTTCTCCCTTAACAGCATCTTGTCCTTTAAGTGGGATGTTGTGGGGGTTAAAGGTCACTGTGCCTTTACCCTAGTTATGTACAATACTCAAACACATACATAAATGAATGAAAAAGAAGATTAGGGTGGTTCTGCACCCACCAAAACTTGTGTGGCTCTCTGTCTCTCTCTCTCCCTCTTCTGTTCTTGCTTCCGTTGAGAGCACTCTCAGATGGCCCCTGCCGCCGCTTGGGCAGGTGGCTCCTATTGTTTCTCCTTCGAGGCCTCTCAGTCAACCCTATCCCTCTCTCTGCATTTGGCCCTCTACCTGCGGCACTTGTTGGCCTGTTTGCTTGGTTTCTTTTTCTTTTCAACCTGGGTCCAGTCCCCTTATGAGGGGGTAACCCATGGGGTCTAAGACTCCTACTGCTCTTGCCTAAGAGGGTGATGGACTCGGCCCTACTGACTTTGCCTGCTTTGTGTTTGGCCCTCTACCTACGGCGCTTGCAGGCCTGTTTGCTTGGTTTCTTTTTCTTTTTAATCTGGGTCCAGTCCCCTTCTGAGGGGGTAACCCATAGGTTCTGAGACTCCTACTACTCCTACCTAAGAGAGCACTGGACTCGGGCCTGCTGACTCTGCCTGCTCTGTGGGGGTGGGGGAAAGGCACTCGGCCATGGCCATGCGGGCAATCTCTGGCAAGGTGACCCATCAGTCTGCAACAGAGACATTGACCTGGTAATCAAGAAATCTCCACTCATTGGCAAAGTGTACCCCCTTCAAGGGTCTCTAGAAGAATCAACTCTAGGAGGGACTCTGAGCTCTCAACCATCAGTCTCTAATCCTAGTGACCCCGTCATCTACTACCACCACTGCAACCGAATCTGGCAAGACTCGAGCACTATGCCAAATACTCGACCAATGGAGGGGAGGATGGCTCTGTACTCCTTTGGGAGACTTGGGAAGCAGGGAACATGGTGTGTCGTGTCCATGTCCTCCACTGTAAAGCCATGGTACCAGAGAAAGAGGTACACTAGATGCGGGCCAAGGAGGATGGGGCTCTACTCCACCAGTGTCAAGGCTATATCGGGGGAGCTCAGCTAGAAGAGGAAAATGTCTCTCCCATAGATGGTGACTTCCTGAATGTGGTCACCCTCTAGTGCCAAGCTCGCCTGGATCCACTCTCGCACCTATTGCCTTGTGGGTGTGAGGCCCACAATTCTGCCCACAATCGCCTTGTCCTGAAGGGACTAAACTACGTAATGAACCTATTGTTTGTTGGTTGGAGAAATGACCTTAATGGTTGTGGGATTCGAGGGTGCTGCCATAGAGCCCCTTTAGCTAGACCAAAGGTCTCCACCAAGATCCTCTTCCTTCTGACAAGCATGAATACTCCTGCTGCTGGTGAAGAAAGGAGGGAAAAAGGGAGGTGGGGCAAGGGGGAATGGACAATGTGGGAGGGCGGAGGCAAAGAAGGGGGAAGAAAGGGAGAAGCAGAGGGGGGGGATGAAGAAGCAACCAGGGGGTCAGGAAGAGGGCAGAAGGGAGGTGGAGGGGGAAGGAAGCCCAAGGGGTCGGAGAGGAGGGGGGAGGGGGGTGAAAAAAGGGGGGAGGTAGGGGTGAAGGAGTGAAGGGATGGTATGTTAGCTATGTTGTGGGGGCATAAGCTTTCTTACTTTGGAAATATGAAAAGTGACAAAGTATTTTCCTCATAAAAATAACTCTTGAAGCCTCAACTTCTACTTCACTTATGTATCAATAATGACTTTTGCAAATAAGACTAGTAGTGGATGCTTCAAATGAAGCTCTAATTGACAAATTGAGAAAATATACATTTTTTGACAAATGGGGTCCAATTAGTTTTGACATCTCATCAGTTAAAGGGTAGTCCTTTGTAGAGGACATAGCAGGAAAGAATAGAAGGAAAATAATAGCCATTTGCTCCATTGTAAAGGCATGTCTTACTTTCCATATATTAGCTTATGCTTAGCAAACTTTGGAAGACTAACCTTGGGAAGTGAGAGACACTTCTATGTTATATTCCTGGCAATAAAATTAAGCATCTTTTGAGTGTTAGAAGATAATGACCTACACTGTACAATCCACAACCAAGTTGTCCAACAAACTCGTCAATGTTAGCATAATATATAAAGAGAATCATACAATCACTATGACCTTCCATGGCGGCAATTATCAAGGCAATGGAATACAAAACACTAAGAAAGTAATGTCTAAGAGGAAACATTGTAAAAGCACACAACAGTATCAAGCAGGAGTTGCATGCAAAAGAGCAAGATATAGATGGATATATACAAATATAGGGTGCATTCATTTGATCCTTCATAATAATTACTTGAACATGCATACATTGTGTAATGGGTAGAATGTTGCCATCATGCATGGATTGAGGTGATGTCTAGTGCATTAATGGTCAACAATAACTCATACCATCCATCAATGTGGCATTAGCTAATGATTAAGGTAACTTGCAATAGCATGGTTTAGCTTGAGGTTTTTATAACTTCATACCATCCAATGTGACCAACTTAAGTGTGCTTGCACCAAGTATCCATAGGACCCCAACCATCACATTACCTTTTAAGCTTACATAGATGTGGACCCATCTATGAATGAAATACCAAAACAAGATCATTGATTTCAAACATGAAAAAATTGCTATTGCAATCCACCATATTTTGTGATTGTGTTGAATTACCTCAATCGTCCACAATTCATGCAAGCAATTCTTCTCTATTGTAAGTAATTGCCATAAGTAATATCTTCATATTTGATGCATGATTCCAAGACTTGTAGAATGAAGACCTTTTGCCCATGTAGGAGTGTGGATGAGTAGACATTATAGGTTTTTCTATAAGATAACTAAGATTTACAAAAAGGAGAGTTGGGAAAATTGGAGACAACTCAATATTTACAAAGACCAAAACTTTGTATACATAAGGATAATGTAGGTATGGGGGTGGGTCCCATTGGGTATGGCAATTGCCTCGTTGGTATGGCATCTCCTTGCATAGGAGTGGTGTTTGCTTAGTTTGAATCACAAATAGCAATCCGCTTTAGGGATCTTTCTTGTCATCGAATGGGTCTTTTGCAAAGTTTGGCTTGATAAGACCAAAACTATGACCTTGTTCTAAGCTAGACCAGCATACACTTTTCCTCAACTTTCCTTCTTATTATGATGGAGAAATGGTGCATCTCAAATTTTGTACTTGTTATGTACTCTAGTGCATCATGAATCACAAGTTTTTTTTGTCTCTTCATCTTCTTCAACCTTTTGTGGCCTCAAGCTTTTTATTTTTTTTTGTGGTTACAACATCATTGGAATCTTCCTATGGTCTTGGCTTATAGTCTCTCTTTTATTTAGAAATCCTTTAATTAAAGTGGATCCTTGTGAACCTTATCTAGGCTCTTGTCAGCATAATTGTTGGCATGGTCTTATGCCCATCTAGCATTATCTTTTGCTATCTTCAACATCACGTTGAGATCTTGAACGAAATACTTTTTAAAGTTTCTCCTTCTCAAGGTTTAAGTTTCCATAGTCTAGGTCGCATATGTTACAAATCATAACAAAGAAATCTAATGCAAGCAATGCCTTTTTTGTTGGGATTCATTTTGCAAAAAATGTCAATTTTTGGCGACGATGAGTAACTCAATAATAAAAGTACTCCTAATGTTTGCAAGGAAATTTGGGACCTCATGAATCTTCATTTTGCAAAAAATGTCAATCTTTGGCGACGATGAGTAACTCAATAATAAAAGTACTCCTAACGTTTGCAAGGAAATTTGGGACCTCATGAATCTTATGTCGCTTCTCATGTCTACAATTTGTTTGTACCTCTTGTTCATCTACAAGAAAAAATGATTAAATTACGATTTAGTTTGTGATTACATGCTCAGGGGTAGAATTTATTCTCAAGATTCTCATGAGATCAATTGCACTTCAAGCGGATAAAAGCAAAGTTTGGAAGTAGATATCTTTGATAATACTCTAGTAGAATGAGCCAAAGATTAATAGAACAAAGAGGCAAAGAGCAATAATTTAAAAATGATCTCATCTTTGTACAAGTAAAGATGTTTTACTAGCTTTATTGTCTTACTACTACAAAGAGGTTACTCTTTAAAGAAAACAATGATAATTTTTCACACCAATCATTTTATTTATGGAGTTCAATCCTCAGTAGACACTTTGAAGGAAGATTTGACATAGTGGGTAGCTCAAAAGCACATCACTTTCTTTCTACTTTGATAATTATTTTTTAATATTTAACATATATATAATATTTATTTATTTATTTATAGATATATTTTATTTTATATACCTTATTCTATTCGGCTTCTTAACATATTTTGTTATTTATGTTTTAACTTGCCTCCTTGTGTTGTGTGCGTGTGTGGGAGTGAGAGCGTGTGTGTGTGGGCGTGTGTGAGCCACGTGCACGTGCATGTGCACATGTGTGTGTGTGTGTGTGTGTGTGTTGTGGGATTTGAAAACCTCCAACACGGCGTCATCATGGGACATCCGTGCATATGAACTTCACGATGAGAGCGTAAGAGAGAGGAGATGACTCATCGAGAAGATGGAAATATACAAGTGAGATAGGGGAAAAGGGGAGGGGGAGGGGGAGGGGGAAGTGGAAGTGGAAGAAAAAGGGACGTGGGAAAATGAGAGGGAAGAGGGGGAGTGGGGGGAGAACATATACACCATGCGGCTATGGGGAGTAAGAGGTGGGGAAGGGAGAGGGATGGTATGAACATCATGGACGAAGGGGGTGAGGCATGGGAGAGAATATAGGAGAGGAGTGAGGGAGTGATATGCACACTAGAGTAGGGAGAACCAACATGGTGGCTTAATCTTCCAACATGGTGGTTATGCAAGCGAGGACTTGTTGCATCAAAGGGCTCCCCTCCCTTTTATAATCAAAGAGAAGGGGGCTTCACATTAATTGTCCCACTCCCACATGCATGGTGTGGAAGGGGCATCTTCCATGTGAGTGCATGGCGGTGTGCACCCTCAATTGCAATCGACGATTTGAGGGTTGCATTTTCCATAATCTCCAAACCCATATCCCTAGTGCAAGATGCACTTTGATTTTTCCTCCTATTTTATATTCACATGGGTGGGCTGGCACAAAAGATGCTTGCCACCTCAACCCCACTCCACTCTTTTTATATTCACTATGGTAGGGTTGGCACAAAAGATGCTTGCCACGTCTACCTCTTCTCAGAAATTTTATATTCTAGCTCCCATTTATCTTGCCCACACCTCATTCTAGGTGGAGGCATGGCACATGGGGGTTTCCTCCCACATCATCCAATATACATATAAAATATGGCAAGTAGCATGGACTATAAGGATTATTTTTAAAGATGCTTCCTACATGGAGGGGTGGCACATGGGCTCCCTTGCCACCTCAATCATGGGGCCCTGGCTACTCAATATATTATGTGACTTTTGCCACATGCACACATAGTACTTCCACTTATTACATTTACATTGGAATTTTTTGAGCAATAACAGTTTCCCCCCCCCAGGCATGGAATGCTCAACGTTACATGTCTAGGTCACAATCGAACAAAGGAAGGCTTGAGGTAACCTTTGTTGAAGACCTTTTGACCATGGGGCTCTTCTAGTTCTTGAACAACTACAAAGCCGTTGCTTCGTTCTTTCACCACCTTGTATGGTCCAGACCAAGTGGGAAGGAACTTCATGTCCATTTGGTGGTCGAGCCTGCTATCAAAGCATAACACTAAATCACCATCATTATAGTACCTTTCCCACCCCTTACCGATTTTGGCATCCATCCATGATTTTTGTTAATTTTTATGAATCTCTGCATAATGTTGAGCTTGTCGACAACAAAGTCTCATCCAACTTTTCAAGCTGCACCAATCTAGCCTCTATCCTTTCATCTTCAGTCATTTGATGCTCTCACGCCAACCTTAGACTAGGAATCTCTATTTCTAGCGGCAAAACTCCTTCAGTGCCATATACCAACTCAAAGGGGTATGCCCAGTGGACGTCTTGTGAGTGATGTTGTATGCCCATACTACTTCAAAAACTTTTTAATCCCACTAGCTATGATGTCATGCGACCATCTTACACATTGATTTGCATAAGAGGCCATTAGTTCGCTCCACCTGCCCCATAGATGCAGGGTGGTAGATGCTAGAAGTGTGGTGACTAATGCCCATATGAAGGGTGGTAGATGCTAGAAGTGTGGTGAATGATGCCCATATGGTCCATGAATAGCCCAACTGCTTCATTCAATAATGGGATCTCGTGGTCTGACACTATTTCAGTGGGCATTCCAAACCTGGTACATATCCGTTCGAAGATGAAGTTAGAAACCACTTTTCCATTTGCACTAGGGAGGGCCATGGCTCCATCCCACTTGGTGACATACTGTGTGGCCACTAAAAGGTATTTCTTCTTGCAAGTTTTCATAGGCAAAGGCCCCACAAAATCTATTCCCCACTTTTGAAACGGGTGAATTGACATGACCAAGTGGTGTTGCCTCGGTCGTAAATCTTTCCTGCCAAAAAATTGACAAGGCTCACAAGTTTTGCAATACAAAGCAACATCTTTGAACAAAGTTGGCCAATAGTATCCTACATGCAAAATTTTTGTGGCAGTTTAATCTCCTGCATAGTGCCCTCCACAAAAACCATCATGGTAATGTTTCAGCACTTTGGGCACTTCATCTGCATCAATAGCTCTCCTCAACACTCCATCAAAGCCTTGGCGATCAATTTAAGACTGAGAGTCTTTGGGTTTGGATTTGAAGCTCCTAATCAATGCTTGCCCATCTCAATAAACTGCCCATTTGCCTGCCTTGCGTGCTTCCTTTACCTTGGTGAGTTCACTGTTTCTTTGTTTGAGCTGGAGCGGAGTGAGCTCCTCAGATATCCAAATCTTTGTACCCTTCAACTTATGTGTTTGTCTGAGAATTTTGATTCTTGCTACCTTCCCTCTGCAATACATTTGTGCTTGTGTGTAGTTTGACAGACATTGCAGATATCATAGGGAGAGATTAGGGAGAGGAAACATAGAGAAATATTTAAAAGAGGAAATTAAACAAAATGAGGAGAAAAAATAGTATGAAATTTTAGAAAAAATAGAATTTTAGAAAGATTTTAGAAAATTTTAGAAAAATAGAAAAATATTAGAAGGAAAAATATTTTTACTTAAAAATAGATTTTAGATTAGGAAAAAAAGGAGAGGGGAAAGTTGAGAAAGAGTTTGAGGGAAATTAGAAGAAAGAGAGGGGAAGGGTAGAGAGTGTGGGAGGAAGTTTCATTTGAAGAGCAAGAGAGTGGAGAGGTAGTTAAGAAAGTTTTACCAAAGGAGTAACAAGGGAAAGAATGTAAGTTGCATAGAAAAAAAGGAAGAGAGAGAGAGAGAGAGAGAGAGAGAGAGAGAGAGAGTGTGTGTGTGTGTGTGTGTGTGTGTGTGTGTATGTGTGCGCGCGCTAGTGAAATAAGATCAAATATGGTATTAAATTATATCCTATTGTATTATTTTTATATTTAAAATAGAATATTTGACCCATTTAGGTCTATTTAAAGCAAGTTTTACTCATTAGAGAGAATAATCATGGACACCCCTTCTTAGAAATATCAAACTGGGTAATACGATCAAAGAGGTTTGAATGGGATAAAAGAGCTCTATTTCAATTTTTGAAAGGTTGAAGTAGCATAGTAGACCCATTAAGACCTATTTTAAAAAGGTCTAACGCTTAGAGACAATACTCATGAACATGCTCATATATGTATGCATGCATGTATGTAGGCCCACTAAGACATTTTAAATAGGTTTAACCCGCTTCAAGACAATACACTCACGAACATGTTCTTGTATGGATGGATGGATGGATGGATGGATGGATGTGTGTGTGTGTAAAGTAGCATGCTAAGACCTATTTTAAATAGGTTTAACCCACTTAGAGACAATACTCACGAACATGCTCTTATGTGTATGTATGTATGTATGAAGCGCCTTGTACTGGGAGATGTGGACCAAGGCAAAGTTTTGGGCTGCGACTGGTTGGGTATGCATCCTGATCTGCCTATCTATAGTGCCAAAAAGGTGCCCAAAATATTTGAATCTACCACGGTCTGGTGCACGACCGCTTGCCTGCGTTGGAGATCCACGTCAAACCAAACTCGGGACTTCTTTATACCAAGCGTGTATTCAGCATTGGAGTTCCATGCGCCCCGGATACAATGTTTGGAGAGATTTGGAGCGTTCCATCCGTCTCCTTTGCTCACAACGTTTTGTTCATCTCCTTGCTCACATGTTAAGAGATAGAGCATAAGGGGAAAATCTGTCACCCTTAATATATGGGTCAGCATTTGGAGCATCAAGTTGTTTGCCATCGCCCTACCTATTGCTCTACTAAATTTTGAGCTCTATGGCTCTTGCGGCTTCCTCATCTTATGGTTTCCATTCACTCTATAAGCTTTCCTGGAGCGCAACTGCTCTCTAATGAAACATCAATTGCTCGATCAATTTGCATGACTGCACCAAGCATTCATAACTCTCCCTTCCTGGCCATGGATTCATACCTCCCCCTTCTTGGCCATGGATTCCTTTGCTTGACTATTGCAGGAGGTCTCACGTGGCAACTATGTTGCCATGGCAGCTATACTTTGGGAGCCCCATGGATGATAAGATTCGATGCTTGCATCGTTGGATTGCAGAGGATCGCGTAGAAATTGTAACACTGTAGAAATCTAAAATGTATATATTCCATATGGACCTGGATGGCGACGATCCTGGAGGTGTGAGCAACAAGCAAACACACGGTTTTACATGATGAACAACCATCATGATGGTAGAGGAGGAACTAAGTGTGTGCGTGCTCATGATCAATAGACATCACGGTGGCAAAGGAGGAACTGAGGAAGGTGGAGCACACGCACAGAGTGCACATTTTTGCATGAGAAGGCGGTTATTGCTACGTGAAAGGGAATAGGAAGGAAGGAGAGGAGCTATATGAAAGACATGTGGCACAACCTTTGATCGACACCTCACTCCCTAAAACAAGGAATATAAGATAGAGGTGCAATCCGAACGATCACTAAGTACCAATAGTACACACCTCTACCTATGTGTCTCTCTGAGCATCAAAAGGTAGAGGTTGCTAGGTAACCTAGCTAGGTGCACCCAACTTGGGCATAGGTTAGGGGGGTGTGCCAATATCCTAGAATAAATACCAACACAATTTGTTTTATTTTGAGAGCCAACTTTGCTATGTAGGCACTTACACCAACACAATCTATTAAGGTGGCAAGGCTAGTGTTATAGGTCCTCTTGGGGACACCCTTGCCAAGACTGTGCACTAATAGCACATTTAACAAAGGCCTATGGTGTGTTAACGTCAAGGCGCACAAACTACCTAAACCTAACTATTCTCATAGTTCATGGGGCATTGAAAGGACCTTACAAGAGAGGACATTGAAAGGCATTGAAAGGACCTTACAAGAGAGGACATTGGGACAACTGAAACACATGCCCCACATTCAACCACGTGGGACCATTGTTTGAGACCCTACCTCCACCTCATACGTTGGAATCTGGCCCCTTTTCTGCTAATAGCCTTGCTGCTTGCTCTTCTTTGTCTCCATGCCTTGCTAAAGTCTCTCCACAACCTACTCCTACAAATCACCAATATTTGTGAAGGTCGAACTCTATCTTTGCTACTACACACTTCCCAACACTCTTCAATCCATCACATCATGATCTACCTTGGAAGACAAGCTCTCTAAGCTACTACAAACTGCCAATGCGTGGCACTCTCTACCCTCATCAACTAATTCCAAGCCACTTGTCTCCTCTATTCAGCTTGCTACCTCATGTTTCAGTGTATAGCTCACCATGCCTTTCTCACACTACCGTCAAAGTTATTTCTCAAC
The DNA here is from genome assembly GCF_047967505.1 of Dipteris shenzhenensis. NCBI lineage: Eukaryota > Viridiplantae > Streptophyta > Polypodiopsida > Gleicheniales > Dipteridaceae > Dipteris > Dipteris shenzhenensis. The sequence continues at coordinate 47,058,462 of NC_141606.1, forward strand.
CTCATTCCCACCTACTGATAATCGCTTGACAAAAACTTCTCTGTAGAGCTCCTTGTGCTATTTTTTCGAGCATAAATTCTTGTCAAAGCTCTCATCTTACAAAATCTACAATGAATGCTTGCTGTGCTACACCTTGTCCAACAACCTCTTGCAAAATCAACCATTGCTCGGAGCAACCCACTCTATTGGATGGAGCTGCCCAATGCAACGTTCAACTAAACTACTCCCTCTCCTATAGACCAGTGCTATGTTCCATCAATCTAGGCCCTAGTTGACCACACTAATCAAATTTGAATGGGCGTGGCTCACCCATGTTGAGACTGGTACCTACACGTTCAATCCTTGTGTGATTGTCTTCATCCCTAGGTCTTGTTTAGGTAAAACTTGAAGGTGGATTGTATTGGAATAAAATTCCCATAGGGGGCCCCCACGTTGACCCCTCGATGGATGTGGACTTAAATCGTTAATCATGGATTTCAAAGAAATAGTTGACCATAAGGTAACACAACCCCGAAGTGGCCAATTTTATGCCATCATATGCAGCTATAGAGCTAAAGGCACAAAGCATACATCAACATTGTCTCCATAAAGGGTCACAAAAAACCTTGGCAGGAAGCCTAGACATGTAACTAAAATGATATCGCAAGACCATGTAGCCATATTCATCCGAACAGAGCTTAACTTGCATGCCTTATGAAACTTTGTCATTGCATAGATGGGTAACTATTTAACACTGAGCTTGCATGACTATATGCAAACTTTGTGAGTCTTCTGGTATCGTGCTTCTCAAAACATAGCATTTCACCTAAGTGCGCATTTTGGGCATATTTTGATTGTCAAAAGCGATTGATTTCTCTCATGCCAAATCCAAAGATCTCTACTTCCTGTAATAAATTAAATTGGAACCAATCGGTCTATCAAAAGAGAGCGTCAAAACTGCAAAGAAATCCACATTTCCAGTTTTAGTTATCAAACCTAAAGCTAGATGGCACGGTGGTACTGTACAACAGATTGAGATTGCTTTGCAGTTGTGCTAGACAATGGCAACTTGTTGACCTTTGCACAACATAACCTATTGATATACCACAGGAAACCTTAGAACACACAGAAAGTGCTCTTAGCAAAAGTCGCTACTAGCTAGTTTCCAAACCTCCTAGATTTGAGAGCGGTACTTAGATTCACACCCATGGACATGGCTGCAGGCAGCTTTGAGTTGCCATGCTTCCCGTCGCACAAAACTCACTCTGCCAACCAATTTTCCATTTATGCTATGGACCAATAAAAGCATTCATAATACTAACAGCCTCTTCTGGTGCCTGCTGTTCAGAGGAAGCCCTCAGCCTGCAAAACCAATGGGTAATCTTTTTAGGCACACAGCAAGAACAACGCACTAATGTTCTGCAAATCCATGCCCGCTGCCCATCATCATCATTCAGAATACTAACACTTGACATACCATGACTTTCCCACTATGAATAAAAGAGTAAAAGAGAGAACAGAAGTTGGAGCATAGACTATAAAGCCTAAAAGGCAACGCCTTCACCATTGGTTTCCACTCACTCCAAATTGAAAATTGAGGACTGTTGCTACAAGGAACACTCAAATGCTCAGCATTATATGATCAATGAGCATGGCCTATTACTGCTCAATGAGATGTCCAGATGCAACTGTGGGCAAGTCATATATCCAAAGGATCATAGAAGGTACAAAATCAAACAGTCAAAGGAAATGTGAAACGACATCCTGAGCTATAAACGAGCCTCAGGTCAGCAAAGCAATTCAACACCTTGTACACTATGAAAATCTCACTAAGAGATAGGACAGACAAACTCCTTACATACCACAATGTACAATCAATTAGACCCTGTAGCTGAAACAGAGGTTGCAAAAACTACCCCGTCATGACAATTTTCATTAAGCACATATTTGTACATCATGGTATACCCGAGTGTTGGAATGGTCACCTCCCCATCTGTAAGCCCCCATATGAGGAGAGCGTGGGGGAGGGAGACCTTGGGCAGGATGTGCCCCAAAAGAAGAATCAAAGAGATGGAGGGTACCCGGAGCTAGCATGGATCTGCGGCAGCAAAAGGCGAAGCAGTAGCCAGCACAAGGAACCCGGAATAAAAGGCGCTGACATCTACAGGATGTACGGCTCTGTACGGAACTGGAAAAGGGCCGGGCAGAGGAGAAGTTATGGCAGGATGTGCAGGCGCAGATGTGGAGCAGCAAATAGGGCTGCTAGGGGGCAGTGGCATGCTTTATATAGGGCCAGGCCCTTGCCTTGATTGGAGGGCTAAAGGCCCTAGAAGTGTGGGCCAAAGGGCCCTAGTTTTGTGAGCCCTTAAAGGGCTGGACCAGCAGCAGACTGGTCGGCCAGTATGAAGCTGGCTGGTCGGTTTTTTACAGCAGGCCTTAGGGCCTATAAAAGGAGAGGCACTTGCCTCATTTCATCATCCAGCAGCCAGCAGTTCCAGGGCAGAAAGGATCAGCAGGAAGCCTACTCTCTGGGCCTATCTACAGGAGGTGAGAGAGTGCAACAGGTGCTGCAGACTTAGCTCTAGGGAGAGGCTGGACCTTGGCTGTCTTCTAGGGCAGCAAGGTGCTGAGATCATCATATCATCTGGAGCAGAAGAGCCTCAGCAGACTGGAGCAGCAGATCAGTACCTATAGGACCTACATCCAGGAGGTGTATAGGAGGCTGAAGAGCTGCAGACAAGGTGAGTTAGGGCTGCACACCTAGGCTGACCTCCAGGGCAGCAAGGTGTAGAGATCAAGTCTGGACAGGAAGTCTACAGACGCTTCACAAGGAGCACGCGGGCTCGAGTCTAGAGATAGCCAACAGATAGGAGAAGTACCTTGTGGTAAGATCATAGGACCACACCATTGGTGGGACTCTGGATCTATCTCTTTTGTATTGTGTCCATAGTTTTGGACGGAACTATTTTATTTTGGTGGTTTCTCTATCTGGCTGGTTCATTGTCTATTGATGTCAGTCTGCACATCTATTTTATGCACATAAGTTAAGAAGTGTAGGCCATCTTCTGGTGGTTCTAGTGATGCCCTATAGGCCATGGTATGTGCCTTGTAGGCATAAGTGTAGGCACTTATAGTGTTAGTGCCTTCTAGGCCACATAGGACACTTAGTCCTATGTGACACCTAGGACACTTAGTCCTAGGTCTAGGTACAAGTACTTTGTACTTGTGTGTTTTCAAGTTATCAAAGTTTTTTGACATGACTACCTATCCGTCTCGTACCTGCACTCTCTCTCTCTCTCTCTTCGTTTCGGACCTTCAGTGGTATCAGAGCAGGTATTGCTCTTGTCTTCCACCTCAAGTCAACCCCTGAGTCTCCCATTGCTCATTGGGAGTCTGCTGCACTGCTGGTCGTTACATTTCCAGTCTATTCGAGGCTCTTCAGCTCCTGTCCAAGATCCAGGCATCCAACTTCCCAAACCAAAGGTGTAACTGCATTCCCTTCCGTACAATCGTACGGAAGGTCTGGTGCCTGTAGCCGTACTGCACGTCGCCATACCTGCGCGTCACATCGCCGTACTGTACGTCCGTGTTGCACGTCGTCGTACTTGCGCGTCGCATCGCCGTACTGCACGTCCGTACCTACATCGCCGTACCTTCAGTGGTACCTGATCCGTACATGTGATCCGTACTTGTGCTGCCGGTACAAACCTGTACCTGCAGTACAAGTTCTACGCAGATCCCCGTACCTTACCTGCAGTACAAGTCCTACGCAGATCTCCGTACCTTCAATGGTACACCGAACGTCCATACAACAGTACTTAAGCTTACAGTACAGCCGTACGTTGTACTTGAGCTGTCTGTACAGCTTGATTGCAGTGCATTGAGTCACATTTGCATGGACATTGAGTCTTTTTTGCAAGATATTGAGTCAGATTTGCAGGACATTGGGTCAGATTATCATACCTTGGGTCACATTTGCAAAATTTCAAAATTTGGGGCTTTTCTACATTTGCCCTCTTTTTGGCCTATTTGCCCTCAATAAATTTGGGGCTTTTGCCAAATTTGCTGTTTTTGCAGTGAACATTGCCTGTCACAGTCACATTTGGGTCAGATCTGCATTTGCCCTTTGATTTGGGTCTCAAATTTGCAGATATTTGCTGTCATTTTTGGGACAGCCAGCTTGTTTTTTGCAGTGATAGCCTTGAGGCTTTTGGGTTTTCAGGTCTTTTTCACGGTATCACAGTTGCTATGGCTGGGAACAATCAAGATTTATTTGGAGTTCTTCATGAAGATGATAAGTTGGATGGCACCAACTATCCGATGTGGTCTTATCTCATGAAACATATTCTTGTTGCAAAGCATTTGTGGAATATTGTTTCTGGGGCTGATCTTAGGCCAGCCAATGCTACAGTGGTGGTTTCTACTGCTGGTTCTTCTGCAGGGGGTACTCCTCCTGATGCCTCATCTTCTAGCACCCCTACTGCTGCTCTTCCAACTCAAGAACAGTCAAGATGGGATGCAAGAGATGCAAATGCACATTCATGCATTGCTTTATCATGCAAGAGAATCATTATTCCACACATCCGGTCTTGCAGGACAGCAAAGGATGCTTGGGATAAATTGGCTTCTCTCTATCAAATACGCAATGAAGCTTGAGTTGCATATTTGAGAAGGCAATTACAAGAAGTGAATATGAATGAAGGTGAGTCAATGGATGCATATTTGACAAAGGTCAAGGACCTCATGGAACAGCTTGCCAACATCGATGAGGTGGTGCCAAATTCACAGCTTGTCAGTACCACATTGAATGGACTGCCAGATACATATCGAGAGTTTGCTACAACCCTTCGATTAGTGGCCATGGGTAATCCAGACCACTATTCTTTTGACCAGCTAGTTACTTTGCTTTTGCAGGAAGAGCAAAGTAGAGCTAACAGACAAGCTATTATTCCTGATCATGCATTTGCTTCACAGCAGACAGGAAGAGGCAAGGCTTCCAAGCCTATGGGCAAGCCAAAATCTGCGCACAGCAGCTGCAATTCCTCTACGCATAGCAGCTGCAATTCCTCCCATACATCTAAAAATACAGCAGATAAGGGAAAGAAGAAAAGATGCAACTATTGTCGCAAGCCTGGACATGACATTTCAGAATGCAGAAAGCGCATTGCTTCGGAGAAGAAGAAAGCAGGATTGACAGTTAATGCCTCACATGCCATTGAATCCCATGAGCCAGCAGATGCTTCACATGCACATGCTCTTCAGGATGATTGGGCATGGACTGTCCATTGCTCATTTGATCCCTCCAAAGCTGATGCACTCTTTACTGCTAATGATGCTCAGTCCTGGTACTTTGATAGTAGTGCTTCCAAGCATGTCACATCTTGCAGACAGTTGTTTCATTCTCTAGCTGATGCACCTCGAGGGGGGACTGTTACATGTGCTAATAATGCTTCATATGCTGTAAAAGGAGTTGGAGATGTGCAGCTCACATCCATTTCCAGCCATCCTGTCACTCTGACAAATGTTCTTTTTGTGCCTGGCATTGAAGTCAACTTGATTTCAATTTCAGCAATTGCTACTTCAGGTTTCAGAGTAATTTTTGATGGCTACAGATGCCTAGTATATGATCTTCGTGATGACAATGCCATAGTTCTCACTGGCACTTTGCAAAAAGGGCTTTATCACCTTGATCATCATCCAGCTGCACTTTCTATTGAAGCATTGGCTATTTCAGATTCACAACTTGCTGAAACTCATCTTTGGCATGAGAGAATGGGCCATCTCAATTATAGAGCTCTTGCAAAGCTACATTCACAACAGATGGCAAATGATGTACCTCAGACTCACACGGTTTCCAAACATGTGTGTGAGGGTTGTCTTTTGGGTAAGATGCATCGATTTCCTTTTCAAAGGAATTGTCCAAAACTCTCACAAAGGGAATTGCAGCGAGTACACAGTGATGTCTGTGGCCCAATGAGGACAAATGCCATTGGAGGATACAAGTATTTCATGACTCTCATTGATGATTTCACAAGGTATTGCTGGGTATATCCTTTAAAGGCCAAATCTGAAGTTTTCTTATGCTTTCAGAGATGGCTGCATATGGTTGAGAATGAATCAGGAAACAAGCTTGTCACCCTCAACACAGATAGGGGGGGTGAGTATATGTCAAAGGAGTTTGATGCATTTCTATCCTCACGGGGCATTCACTCATGCACTACTCCTTACACTCCTAAGCAGAATCCTGTTTCTGAAAGGAAAAACAGGTCCACAATGGAGATGGCCAGATGCATGCTTAAGGCCAAGTCTTTGCCCAATAAATTTTGGCTTGATGCAGTAATGTGTGCCAACTATGTGCTGAATAGATCACCTACACGGGCATTAAAGACTATTACACCTTATGAAGCATGGAAAGGCACGAAGCCTTCACTTTCACACATGAAAGTTTTTGGGTCTCTTGCATATGTTCATGTACCATCTCAGCTGAGACATAAGCTTGATGATAAGGCAATCAAATGCATATTCATTGGTTACAGCCAGGACAGCAGAGGGTATCGGTTATATCAACCAAATACTGGGAAGATTATTGTCGGTAGAGATGTGATCTTTGCTGAACATTCAGCTTCTCCTCTTGTGGACTGCAAAGCAAAGCCAGATGTTGACATGTTTGATGCCTTTGAATCTTAGTTACCTCTGCCATCATCAGAGGAGGATTTTGAGCAGCAACATGAGCCTCCTGCAGGCCCTCCACTAAGCAATAACCAGCCACAACCTCATGCTGATTTGGAGGTTTCTTTTCCGGCACAAAATGATCCCATTACTCATGATGCAGTCATTGAAGAAAGAGCTGTCAATAGACAGCAAAGGCAAGTTCCCAGATGGCTTCTTGATACATTGAGGGACAGCAAACAAGATCAGCCTTTTGCTGCTCGGACAAGATCAGGGAATAGACAGCATGGTCACTTTCTTGAGTTTGCACTCCTTGCTACAGCTTGCAATGAAGAGCCTTTGTGCCATAAAGATGCTTTTGACAGCAAAGAGTGGATGGATGCAATGAAAGCTGAGTTACAATCTATTGCCAAAAATGACACATGGGAAATAGTAGATCTCCCACCTGGCAAGCATGCCATTGGAACGCGGTGGGTCTACAAATTAAAAAGGAAATCTGATGGCAGCATAGATCGATACAAAGCCCGTCTTGTTGCAAAAGGGTATGCCCAACAACAAGGCATTGACTTTGAGGAGACATTTGCTCCCACATCCAGGATTACTACCATTCGATGTGTCATTGCCATTGCAGCCCATCATCATTGGCAAGTGCACCAACTTGACATCAAGACCGCTTTTCTTCATGGGGATCTGCAGGACGAAGTCTATGTCACACAACCTCCTGGCTTTGAGGTTGTTAATTCTGAAAATAAGGTATGCCGGCTTAGAAAAGCCCTTTATGGTTTGAAGCAGATGTGGAGATTTGTTGCATCCTTTGGAGATACTTGAAAAGAAATGGCAGAGTATTTCCATAAATTTTGTGGTACTACCACAAACCTCTGAGAGCATCATGCAAACTGGTCGTGGGTCGACTCAAGAAATTTTCATGGTTCAAGACTACAAGAGAATATTTCAGAAACTCAGCTTGCCCACTTGTCTGTGGAAAAGTTGTTAAGCCTGTACGGCTTACAGACAAATATTTAGTAACAGAGTGAGAGGTTCGATCAGACTCTTGAAGATATGCTGACTGTTAGAAATGAAGTCCCACTAGAGGGTATCCCGCAACGAAAAACTGAAATATTGAGCCCAGGAATTACACGCGAAGTGTTTCACTACAGAATCACTTCTTAGTTTTTGTGTGCTTCACAGCCATAGATGTGTGTGCAAGCCCCTAGCCAACTTTTCCTATTAAACCCCCTGGTGGGGCACATTTCTTGAGGATTGGCTGGCCCTGCCTGGCCATGTGGCAGGCTGCCACTAGCCCTGCACACGTCTGCCCAAAACTGAGCCCCAAAAATAGACCCAAATCATGGTGCCTCCATCCTGCTATTGTTTCGTACCTGATATGAAAGACAAGATTATACTTCCTAAATTCAAAGGTGATTCTACCTCTCCTGAGGAATTGGAGGAATGGCTCAACAAGATGGATGACTACTTCCTTCTATATCCAAAGGGTGATCAAGGTAAAATCAGATTTACTGTTCTTCATCTGGAAGATTATGCCCACTCTTGGTGGAGGCATCTACAGCAAGAAGGGTTAACTTTTAATGCTTGGGATGAATTCAAGGCTGAAATGCTTAAAACTTTTATATCTCCTTTTACTAGGGATCAATATATTTGTAAGTGGTATGATCTTACTCAGCAAGGATCAGTGAAAATTTATATCAAACAGTTTTGGAAATTGGCTTTATTTGTTCATGGTATTGATGAAAGAGTTAGAATGCTCAAGTTCATCCATGGTCTGCACCCTAGTATTGCTTCAGATTTTGCAGCTCAAAAGCCCAATTCTCTTAAAGAGGCCATGCAGTTGGCAGAGCTTTATGAACCCAAATACAATGGTAAGGAGAAGACTTTGGATATTGGTCACTTTGGAATTAAACTTATGGTCAAAGGGGTTTCCAATGATGAAAGCAAACTTCTTGCACCTGCTACAACTTCTTATATTTCTAGGTTCCCCACAGTGTATGGCAGTGGCATGGAACAACCTAAGGCTTACAAGGCTACAGATGTAAAGGCATCCTTTAATCCCACTCCAAAGGATGATCTGAGTGATAAAAGAAACAAGTTGGTTAAGCAGTTATCTCAAGCAATTATTGATGACAGGAAGAAGAAGAATTTGTGCTACCTTTGTGGTGAGAAGTGGACCCCTGAACATAGGAATGTGTGCAAAGCAAAAACAGGAGCAAAGTTTAGCTTGATTCTAGAGATTGATGAGGATTTATCTCCTAATACTTCTGCAGCAGAATCTGAATTTCATGAATATCAAGACTGTGTGAATGAAGGCCTTGATGATGATGAGGATCATAGTTCCAAAAAGGGGACCACCTTTCCCTTTGATCCAAGTGGGTTATCCATGTTTGATACCACTTATGGGTGATAGTTTGCCAAGGTGCTCAAATAGATCTAGACAATGGAACATTGAAGTTGTTGAAGGATATGAGGATGAGATCCGAAATTCTGATGGAAATGATGCTGTGAATGATGATAAGTGTATTGGGATACACAATCAGTTGTATACAGCATATCTCCTGATGTTTTTATGGGCTGCAAGGACTCTCAAACCCTTAGGTTAAAAGGAACAATCAATAACAGACCAGTCCACATTTTGGCTGACAGTGGGAGCACTCATAACTTCATTAATGCAAAGACACTTCAAACAGTGAAGTTATGCCCATCCACTTTGGATCATGGGATCAAAGTTGAGGTGGCTAATGGTCAGCATTCCCACAGTAAGCAATATTGTCAGGCTGCTCAAGTGCAACTTTCTCAATACTATACTTTTCAGGGAGATCTATTTGTCTTGGAAATGGGACCTATTGACATTGTCCTTGGTTGTGGTTGGTTGAGAACCTTGGGAGAATTCTCTATGGACCTTGACAGACTATATATGAAGTTTAAGCATGAAGGTAAGCACATCACTCTGATGGGTCACCAATCTCCTAAATTGTCCTTAATTTCTGCAAGAAGAATGGCCAGAGACCTCAAAAGTGTTTGTGGTGTCTATGCTATTCAGTTGACCAAGTCTCAAGAGGGTCATGGGTTGTTGGTGGAGGATAAAGACATGCAGTCCCTATTACAGCAATACTCTAATGTATTTGCTGATCTTCCCAACCATCTCCCTCCCATGAGAGATGTGGATCATGCAATTGTGTTGGAGCCAGGATCTAAGCCAATCAACAAAGCTCCATACAGACTTTCTAGAGCTGAAAGGGAAGAGGTGGCAAGGCAAATAAAGGAACTCCTTGACAAGGAATTTATTACACACAGTCAGTCACCCTTTGCCTCTCCTGTGTTATTGGTTAAGAAAAAGGATGGCTCATTTAGAATGTGTATTGATTACAAGGATTTCAACAAAATGACAGTTAAGAATAGGTTTCCTATCCCTAGAATTGATGATCTATTGGATGAGCTTAGAGGGGCAAAGTACTTCACAAAGATTGACTTAAGGTCATGCTATCATCAAATAAGGATGACGGAGGGAGATGAACATAAAACTGCCTTCAGGACAGAACGTGGGCTTTATCAATTTGGCCTAACCAATGCACCTACAACTTTCCAAGCCCTAATGAACAAGGTATTGCAGCCTTTCCTCTATAAATTTGTGTTGGTATTCTTTGATGATATACCGATCTACAGCAAAACGAAAGAAGAGCATTTATTGCATGTCCAGCAAGTATTGGAAGTATTGAGGACACACCAGTTGTATGCCAAATCAAGTAAATGCACTTTCATGGCTGAAGAAGTGGAATATTTGGGCCATATTGTCAGCAGTAGTGGCATTAAGGTGAATCCCAGCAAGGTAAAGTATGTAAAGGATTGGCCTATACCTCAGAATATCACCCAGCTGAGAGGGTTCCTTGGTCTAGCATCATTTTATAGAAGGTTTATAAGGCATTTTGCCAAATTGGCAGCTCCTCTCACTGATCTTCTAAAAAAGAATGCTTTCCAATGGTTTGACAGTGCCAATAAGAGCTTTGAAGCATTAAAGGAGGCATTAACTTCAGCGCCTATCTTGGTATGTCCTGATTTCTCTCAACCTTTTATAATTGAGGCTGATGCTAGTGGAAGGGGCATTGGACCTGTCCTAAAGCAGAGTCATGGAGTTATTGCCTTTGAAAGTCGGAAATCGGATGACAAAGAGTCAAGTTTCCACATTTATGACCAAGAGATGTTGGCAATACTTCATGCAATCAGAAAGTGGCACCACTACATTTATGGCAGCCATTTCAAGGTCAAGACTGATCATAAGACTCTCAGATATTTTCTATCTCAGTCTTCTCTATCACCCAAGCAAAGGAGATGGCTATCCATTGTGCAAAACTATGACTTTTGACATAGATTACAAGATGGGCAAAGAAAATATTGTGGCAGATTCTCTTTCCAGGATATGGGCTTTTACTTTATCATCTATTACTGAGGTTTACAAAGATTGAATCCATGGCATTCAAGAAGAGTATCTCAATGATCCTCAAGCAGCTGCTATGTTCCAAGACTTGCAAAATCCTGACTGTCAGCAATATCCCAATTTCAAGTTGCACAATGAGCTCTGGTGGTATAATGATAGAATATTTCTTACTGAAAATTCCTCCTATAAGCTGCTAATCTTGCAGTAATTTCACTCATCTCCTATGGCTTGGCATATAGGCCTCAACAAGACGTATGATAAGGTAAAACAGAGTTTTTACTGGAAGGGGCTTTGGAAGGATGTTCTTGCTTATGTTCAAAGCTGTAAGCCCTGTCAACAAAACAGGGAGTTGAATTTGAGGCCAGCTGGTCTACTACAACCTCTACCTATACCTCAAGGTAAATGGACACATATCAGCATGGACTTTATTACAGGTCTACCAATGACCTCTAAGGGTTGGAACAGTCTCTTTGTGGTTGTTGATAGACTTACTAAAGCTGCCCACTTCATTCCTACTGAGACCCAATTTACAGCTTCCAAGGTGGCTAAGCAATTCATGGAGAATGTGTTTAAATTACATGGACTTCCTCAGGAGATTGTGAGTGCTCGTGATGCTAAGTTGATGGGGCATTTTTGGCAAGAGCTTTTCAGTTCCATGGGAACACTTCTTACCCCAAGTACAGCAGATCACCCTCAAACTGATGGGCAAACAGAGAGGGTTAACCGCTGGTTGGAAGAGTATCTAAGGCATTTTTGCTTTGAGACCCAAGCATCATGGGATCAATCGTTGCATCTAGCTGAATTTTGTTATAATACCACCAAGCATACTTCAATTGGTATGAGCCCTTTTGAAGCCATGTTTGGCTGTAAAGTTCATGTTCCATCAACCATTATTGATCAAGCATTGACAAGCCAGCAAGCCAAGGATGATTTGGCTCACATGACTACTCTATTACAGCAATGTAAAGATAATATGGTAAGGGCCCAAGCAAGGATGAAGGATTATGCTGACGAGCATAGGAGAGATCTTCATTTTGAAGAAGGGAATTATGTATTTCTCAGATTACATAAGTCTAAGCATGCTTCTTTGAAAGGTAATACCAATGTTAAACTTGCTCATAGGTATTATGGACCTTACAAGGTTTTGAGGAAAGTTGGGGAAGTGGCTTATGAGTTGGAGCTCCCACCATTCTCTAGAATACACAAAGTATTCCATGTATCACTGCTCAAGAAGTATTTGGGGCCTAAGGAGCAAGTTATGGAAGAGCTACCTCCTATGGATGAAGAGGGCCAAATTGAGTATATACCTGAGAAGACCCTTGGATTTAGAGATCATGTGTTGAGGAAAAAGTCCTACATGGAATATCTTATCAAATGGAGAGGTCTACCTGATGAGGAGTCTTCTTGGCAGACATCTACAATTGTGGAGCAGTACCCTCAATTGCTTAGCTGAATTCTATGGCCAAAATTGAGTCTTTATGAGCAGATTTGATTCTCTCTTGCTATATAGCATATATGGACATGATGCAGCCAGCATCCACTATCCTTTCTCAGATCATCATGTCTCACACTGGATTATATGATCAGATCTGTTATATTGGACAGCATAGCTCTTCCACCCAATTGCTTGATTTCTTGGGAATATTATATGATCCATTTACAGATCAGCATGCCTATAGGGAGGTATTTGACTGAGAAACTTCATTGTTCAGTTGATATGACCAGAATTGAGCTGTTCAGGTTTACAACGTATGTCCAGGTTACAACCTTTTCAAATTTGAGGACAAATTTCTATTTGAGGAGGGAGGATTGCAACAGAGGGTTACTTTTTACTTAGGCTAAAAGTTAGTAGAGAGGCCTTTATTGGCTTGTAAGTGTTTTCTTCTTTTTTTAGGGGATACCATAAGTTGCCACGTGGCATCCTAGGAGGTAATCCCATAAGCAATACTGCTTTGTACTACCCTGGGCCATACCTATATAAGGGCTCTAGTTGTACTTGGCAAGACATTCATGACTTGTACTTCATTACTGAAATAGAATATACAGCAAGAGTTCAATACTCAGCTGAATTCTAAAAAGGATTGACTTCCTCCTGTCCTTGTGCAGCCCCTCACAAGTCCCTGTTGAAGATCCAGCCCATGATCTTCCTCTCCTACCTTGTTCCTAAAACATAAGGTACTTCACTACTCTAACTTTCCTGCATATTCTAAACTCCCCTAAATTTGGTACTTCATCATCATCATCTGAACCTGAGTCTCCATCAATTTGGGGATCCACAGGTTCCTTCCCATCATAAATTTGGCTTCTCTTGAAGTGGTCCAACCTTTTATTAAAAGTGGCAGACATGTTCTACATCCTTTGGTCAATCCTCTGATTATTGGTCTTAATCTCATTAGTTAACTCCTTGAATATCTGTAGCATTGGGTCCATACAACTCTTTATGATCTACTCTTGGTTAAGGGATGCTTGTTGCATCCATGGAGCTAGGCGACCATATTCACTACAGCTGATCCGAAATGGAGCTGTACATCAGAAATTCGCAGCAGTTCATCCATACCCAACTTTCCCTATAAAACCCCCTGGTGGGGCACATTCCTTGAGGATTGGCAGGCCCTGCCTGGCCATGTGGCAGGCTGCCACTGGCCCTACGCACATCTGCCCAAAACCGAGCCCCAAAAACAGACCCAAATCATGGTGCCTCCATCCTGCTATTGTTTTGTACCTGACCGGACCTCCTCCCAGCCCCTTGCAACCTGGTGCAGATGTCTGTACCCTGGCTGACGTCAGCACTGATGTCACCGCCTCTTTCCTGCTGTGCCCTTCCATCTGTGAACAGCCTCTGGAAACGACTCTGCCAGATCTGCCCTCCATGGCGGCTTTCCTGTGCCAGGAATCTCTCTCCTTGTGCTACCCACATGGCAGCCTGTTTGCTGTCCATGTGGCAGCCCCAAACCTGATTCCATTGTCCCTGATGCACTCCTCATTTGGGGGCTCACAATGTCACGATCTGTGACGTATTCCTTTCTCTTTCTAGACTTATGGATGGTTTAATGAATGGACACTTGTGGAAGGTTATGACCTTTCGACGGGACACTTCCTAATGAGGCACAACCCTTCACAAGAGACATTCTAATGAAGAGACATTCCTATTGTAATGTACCCTCTCATCAAGGCTCACACCCTTCACAAGGGGTACACACCTCTTCATGCACATACCCTTTGGAGTTTACACCTTTTCATGTGTGACTCTTCACTCTCTATATAAGAGAGGCCAAATTGTATGGATGACAATCACATCCACCCTGATATTCAAGCAATACAGTTATTCCTTGTTCTCTGCTATCTCAGTCTCTTTTCTGTTCCTTAGCACATTTCCAAATATAGTAAATCTAGGATTTCTTACAGTGGTATCAGAGCAAAATTCGCTCCTGCCTGTAGGAAATGCCCCCCACCTTCTAGCGCTGATCTGATACATTTTTTGCCACTAGAAGGACATCCGTGCACATAGTGCATGGAAGAGATGGAGAGGATGAGCGTAAAATTTTTAAACGCCTAAAGTCATCCTGGCCTCTCCATCTCCCTCACATCACAAGTTGATGTGAATGGACACGACCAAAATCGTGTCCTTTAAGGTGCTTGGGCTGTCCCAAAACCAAGGGACGCGCCTTTTCCACCATGGGACACACCTTTTGGTGACGAGTCTCGACTCCTCACTCATGGGACATATCCCATCGTGGGCAAAGGGACATACCTATTCATGCAGGGTCGCACCCCTTTTAACAATAGGGACATATCCCCTCATGAACAGGTGCACCTATTCCAAGGGTCACACCCCTTCGAATAGGTACACCTCCTGGGCCCAAGTACCTACAAAAGGGTACCTAGAGGGGTAAAAAAGGGACAAAAATTAAACCCATCCCCTACCCCTAGGTTTACCCTAACTACCCTAGGATTAACTCAACCCCCAAATTAATTTGGGGCAAATAACCCTTTAGGCAGCCCAACGAATCGTCGCAACATTCAGCCAAAACAAGAAAACTGCAACGTACGAATCCTGGACAGCCAGCCTGCGCAAAGACTACGTCAGCCGTACGGCCGTACCCTCCTGCGTCATCTCGTCCTGCGCCCCTTTCGCAGCCAGCCGTACACAGCGCCATTCAGCCGTACTTTTCGCGCAGACAGTCCGTACGATTTTGGTGCAGGCAGTCCGTACAAGCCGTACAGCCTGCCGTACAGGCCGTACAAGCCTGGCCCGTACACACCGTACGGACAGTACAGTACATTCCTTCAGCCTACGCTGCCCAGCCCTGTTTCGACATTTGCGCTACCAGTCCCTGTTTCCTGCCAGCCTTGCCTCGCCCTTTTCGCTGACAGACCACTCCTTATTTGCAGTCCTGCATACCAGATTTCCTGACAGTCTGCTGCCTCTCCTTGTTTCGCCATTTATACCCTGCCAATTCAGCACCAGTTGCCCTTTTCTCGCAATGAAGACAGCCCGTTGACAGCCCAACCTCGAGCACTCCTCGCAAAACACTGCAACATGGACCTCCGGACAACGATTTGCAGCCTTCTTCTACGCAATCACTTGGCAGATTAAAGTATTGCCAGGTGGAGTCTTTCCAATCTGCTTTTTTCAGGATTCTTTTTAACAAAGTACAGCAAATGAAAGAATCCACATTAAAGCATGGAAACCCCTGGTAATTCACCCGGCCATTCAAGGACACCTCAGGCACCTGCTACTACACAATATCGTGTTCAAATTGCACAGCCAGCCCATTTTGGAGCCTTTGCATCTTGGGTCTTCTGTGTCACGTGCCCTCCGAGTGACTTGGATCACATCCTCTACCTTCTGCGTGAGGCACTCAGTTACATTATTTCCTCAGCACAGTACAGGTTGTGTTCCACGAGACACGAAGATATCCGGAACACGATATTCCTCAGGAGTTTGCTGTTCATTTTTGGAGAGAGTTTTACCCTTCACCTTCGGCATCCCCAGGGTACTCTCCACCTCCTTCAGCTCCCCGATATCCTCCTCTACAGGGTGTACCTTCTCCAAGTCAGTATTTACATCCTGAAGGCACTCCCTCTCCTAGATATCCTCCTCTTCCGACAGCAGCTCCTTATCCTTTTTCAGATCCGTGGACTCTGCTACCTACCCCTGTCTTATCACGAGCAGTAACACCTTTTTCAGAATCTCCAGTGTTACCTCCGACAGGACCTCCCTTACCAGATTTCCACGGGTGGTTCCATCCTGCCTCGCCTGCCCCCTCCAATATGAGCAACCTCAGGGAGCAGCCCGAATCCTCTTTCAGGGATGGTACAAACTAGAGCGCAAGTTCGCGCCTCTCTCACAGGGATTTCCGACATGTCGCACCGCTCGCGTGAAGCCTCTCTCGAGATTAAAGAATCAAGTCCCAAAAAGACCCCTGAAGGCAACACCCAAAGTGAATCTCTATTGCAACTTCAAATATCTCAGCCTCAGGACAGCATCTCCGACCTGGTTCAAAAAGTTCAACAACTCCAAGATTCTCGAAGTCCAGCACATACAGAGGACGACGTAACGCAACCCGACGACGATGCGGACTCTTTCCCCCCCGAGGTAGAAAATACTGAACTGCGTACTCTCTACCGATTACTTCAAGCTTCCAAAACAAAACGACTTGACGTCAAACTTCCGGAAGCCTACATTGGTCAACGTAATCGCCGAACTGTTGACCAATGGCTCGCCAAAATGCGCATGTATTTTGACACTGTTGACCTCAAGGAACGCAAAAAGATCGCCTTGGCAGCCTCCCTCCTGAAGGATACAGCATTTCTATGGTGGCAAAGACGCTTAAAGGACGGAAAAAGTGTGTTAACTTGGGAACGTTTTGAACATGTGCTCCGTAAGCAGTTTGTACCTGCCAATGCGGACTTCCAAGCACGATCAAAACTTCGACAGTTGGAGCAAACGGGTTCCCTGTCTTCTTATATCTCTCAGTTCACCACATTGGTGCTAGAGATTGATGGTTTAACTGAGGATGATCGCCTTCATGCTTTCATCTCAGGCCTACAACCCTCGTTACGCATTGATGTTCTTAAAGCCAATATCACCACCACAGATGGCGCTATTGCTTACGCAGAGCGCATTACAAATTTCCTAAACACAGGGAAGCAGTAATCGCACACAGAACTCTCCTATGGCCAAAGGTGCTCGCCCTCAAGATAATACCAAGTTTCGCAAAAACTTCGGTAATCAAGGTCAGCGACAGTCTCAAGATCCCCAGAAGCCTCAGAAATCATTTGCTGGATTCCAACAGAAGCACTCCCCCAAGGATCGTGTTTCTTCTTCTTCACAAAGTCATTATCGACAGCCCCAACATAAAGGTGCGGCCACTGACAAGAAGAATAACTCCAGCTCAAAAGGACTTTGTACCATCTGTACAGGCGACCATAGATGGTTCGATTGTCCCAAGCGACCAAAGCAAAATTCTAATATGGAACCTAGCACTTCCCCAAAAGAAGATGCTACCTCAGCACAAGACAAGAAAGGCAAAGCTGTTCGAATGGCGAATACCATCCACCTGAGCCTTGCCAGCAACCCCGAACCTTCCCTGGCCACTCAAGTACTTTGTGTTCAAGGATCAATTCGTGGAACAACGGTCACCATCCTCATCGACAGTGGCTGTTCTCATAATTTCCTAGCCAGTTCTGTGGTCGATAAACTTCGGTTGACCACCAGTCCTAGCCTCATGGACTATCAGATTGAACTCGCAAATGGAACAACTTTCTTGTGCAACACCAGAATTAAAAACTTGTCTTTTCGCATCCAACATTATACGGACAAGTTGAACTTCGACATTATGCCTCTTTCTCGGTACGATGTCATACTCGGACAACAATGGCTCTACGACTATGATCCATCAATCAGTTTTCGCAGCCATACTATCCAGTTTGTCCACCAGGGAAAACTTATTGAGCTAACTGGTTCTAGGGACTCTCCTTCAACCCCAGTTGCCTCTGCCCTACAAGTAAAGAAGTGGGTTCGTAAACGCCAAGCAAAGACTTCACTTCTGCTGGTTACGACAGTCGAGGAGACACCAACAAAGGATCCTCCTGAATACCTCAACCAACCTTTTTTCCAGCCTTACCTGGATATTTTTCCACAGGAATTGCCAAAGCAGTTACCACCTCGACGACCAGTGGATCACCCAATCGAACTTATTCCAGGCAGTAATCCACCGTCGAAGCCTCCTTATCGGGTTTCTTACACTCAAAATGAAGAAATCCAAAGACAGGTCACCGAACTACTCGACAAAGGTCACATTCGGCCCAGTCGCAGTCCTTTCGGATCTCCTGTACTACTTGTGGAAAAAAAGAACAAGTCTATGCGCCTCTGCATCGACTACCGAGCCCTCAACAAGCTCACTATAAAAAACAAGTATCCATTGCCTCGCATTGATGACCTCTTCGATCAACTTCTACATGCAACACACTTCTCCAAGATTGATCTTTGTTCAGGTTATCATCAAATTCGTATACGAGAAGGCGATGAGTACAAGACAGCTTTTCGAACAAAGTATGGACACTATGAATGTTTGGTCATGCCTTTTGGGTTAAACAATGCCCCGGCCACATTCATGACATTAATGAACGACATCTTCAGGCCTTTCCTCGATAAGTTCGTCATCGTTTACCTCGATGACATCCTTGTTTTCAGCAGATCCCTACATGAGCACAAACAACATCTTCACCAAGTTTTTGAAGTTCTCCGTGCAAATTCTCTCTACATCAACATCGAGAAGAGTGAGTTCTTCAAGACCCAACTCGAATATTTGGGACATGTTATTTCCGCTCAAGGCATCTCTGTGGATCCCAAGAAGGTCGAGGTAATCCGAAATTGGCCTACTCCTAAGAATGTTCATGATGTCCGCTCTTTTCTCGGATTGGCAAACTTCTACCATACAAAGGTCTATCAGTTTTCCGAAATCGCAGCTCCTATGTCCGAATTATTGAAAAGCACAGCAATTTTTCAGTGGCTTCCCGAAACAGAGTATAGTTTCCAACAACTCAAGCAAGCACTCACTACCACACCAGTTATGGCTATTGCTGACCCAAATCTCCCATTTGAGGTCATGACCGACGCTTCCGACATCGCTACAGGGGCAGTCTTGATGCAAGAAGGCAGAGTTATTGCTTTTGACAGCCATAAACATTCTGATATCCAAACCCGATATCCGGTCTATGATAAGGAGTTTCTTGCTGTTGTACATGCTTATCGCTCTTGGAAACATTATCTCATGGGTGCCGACTCTGTGGTCAAAACAGACCATCACTCTCTCAAGTATATCTTTACTCAGCCAGTCATGAACGCTCGACAAGCACGCTGGGTTGAGTTTCTGGCCAACTTTCACATGACCATTGAGTACATACCAGGACTACGCAATGTAGTTGCAGATGCTCTCAGCCGGTTACCTCTAGCATCAGCCATGGTAATCTCTACATTATCTGTGGATGTTCCGAATTCATTCAAAGGAAAGTATTTCAATGATAAAGACTTCGGCACAGCAATACAGGTTCTTTCAAAAGATCAACCTTCGACTTCTGAACAGAAGATTTTCTCATCCTATTCTTATACGGACGACCTTCTGTATTATCAAGATCGCGTCTGTGTACCACATGACAAGGATGTTCGACGTCTTCTGTTAAAAGAGCATCATGTAGTTCCTTATGCTGCCCATCCAGGCATCAATAAGACTTATCGGTTACTCAGTGCAACATACTACTGGCCTCAGATGAAAAGAGATGTCATCAACATGGTTACATCTTGTCTATCATGTCAACAAATGAAAGCAAGTCGACGACTTCCAACAGGACTTCTTCAGCCTCTTCCAGTTCCAACTGAAAGGTGGGAAAGTATTTCCATGGATTTCATTACAACACTACCACGATCCTCCAGAGGTAACACTCAGATTATGGTAATTGTTGATCGCTTGTCCAAAATGGCACACTTTGTTGCTTGCAAAAGCAGTGCACAGGCCCCGGACATAGCCAAACTCTTTATACAACACATCTTCCGACACCATGGATTACCCAAGAATATCATATCCGACAGAGATCCTAAGTTTACCAGTCACTTCTGGATTTCACTGTTCGAATCTTTGGGTACAACTCTACTGTTCAGTTCAGCTTACCACCCAGAATCAGATGGCCAGACTGAAAGAGTCAACCAAGTTCTGGAAGAAATGCTTCGACATTATGTTCAGTCACGCCTTGCAGCCTGGGAAGAGTATCTACCACTCCTTGAGTTTGCTTATAATAACTCTTTCCATAGTGCCATCAGCATGACTCCATTCCAAGCAGCTTATGGACACACTCCGATTGTACCAACAAATTTTGTACTTCAACATCGAGTGGCCCTAGCTGATCAACTGGTTCAAGAAATGCAAGACATTCTACTGCAAGTCAGGGATCATATGCGAAAAGCGCAAGAGCGGTATCAACGGTCTACCAACAAACATAGACGTCACCTGGAATTTAACACTGGTGACATGGTGCTATTATTTGTAGCCCCACATCGCTATAAGACGCTTAAGTCTGTGTTTCCTAAGTTGCGACCAAGATACTATGGACCTTTCCGGATCGTCAAGAAGAATTCACCTTTAAGTTATAAATTGGAATTACCACCATCATGGGGTAAAATCCATCCAACATTTCATATTTCTTGGCTAAAGACGTACATTCCAGACGATGAAGCAGTTCCTCCTGCAGGTGATTATGTCCCAGAAATCGAAGACGATTATGTTCTCCTTATTCCTGAGCGTATTCTGGACCATCGACAGCGAGAGACTCGACATCGACTTATCACAGAATTCCCATTGACGGATTGGGATCTGGCCAAGATGGGTTGGTGAGAGGGGGTGTTGGATTCGGGTTGGTCACCTCCCTTGTGTGTAAGAAATCCTAGATTTACTATATTTAGAAATGTGCTAAGGAACAGAAAAGAGACTGAGATAGCATAGAACAAGGAATAATTGTATTGCTTGAATATCTGTAGGGTGGATGTGATTGTCATCCATACAATTTGGCCTCTCTTATATAGAGAGTGAAGAGTCACACATGAAAAGGTGTAAACTCCAAAGGGTATGTGCATGAAGAGGTGTGTACCCCTTGTGAAGGGTGTGACCCTTGATGAGAGGGTACATTACAATAGGAATGTCTCTTCATTAGAATGTCTCTTGTGAAGGGTTGTGCCTCATTAGGAAGTGTCCCGTCGAAAGGGCAAGTGTCCCGTCGAAAGGTCATACCCTTCCACAAGTGTCCATATATTAAACCATCCATAAGTCTAGAAAGAGAAAGGAATACGTCACAGATCGTGACATCCCCTCCCACTCAAAAGAAGACCCTGGTGGAGATAATGAACTGATGTAGAAAATATCATGGTAGATGCTGAAAATATTGCTGTAACAGATCAGGGTACTGCTGTAAGTCTTCATCAGACTGCCAAGTAGCGTCGGAATCGTCCAGATCTCGCGGTGTCATTGTAGCTTCCTGGGCTTCCTGGCTTCCCATCTAGTGGCTCTTGCTCCGCCAAGTCCCGTTCTGGTAAGCACACCAGTCTAGTACACAGTTCCATCTTCAGTAGCACCTGATGGCACCACCTCTTTCAATCAAGAACCTGCCTTCGGACTCAAGCACTCCAAATACCTCCCTCATGATGGGTGAACAGCCTATGGACCTCCAGGCACCATTCTCTCAAGCTATGTTTCCACCCGTCCTCTATCTGGCGAGGCCTACAACCAAATAGCATACCCCAGAGATTATATCCCAAGCATAAATCCAAATTACCTAGACCGTAACACTCCATGTTGGTTCCGTGTTGTCCCCCTAAGTCATAGCCTCCGTCTGACCCTGAGTCTTAGGTACTGTCGAAGAATCCCCCTTTGTGTCAACAACAATAGCTAGGCACCTAGATGGCTCCAAGCACTCATTATTGTCCATCACCTTGACAAAGGTCTCTGACTCCTCTCCCGACCTTTCCTCAATGTCAAACATCCTGACAGTAACACCGGGATATGCATACATAATCTCAGCAGCACTGGGAGATGCCACCAAGAAAAGTTCCTCTTTGACCACCAACTGAGCTGAGTTTGACTCCTTTAGCTTTGAGCTGACCCCCTTCTTCTTCTTATCAGTCTTTTTCTTTCTGCAATCCTTCGCAAAATGTCATGGCCCATCACAATAGATGCATTTTGTTTCTTGCTTTCCCTTGTTCTTATTCTCTTCATTTGAAGAGTCCACTCCGTCGTCGAATTTCTTGGGCTTGCCTTTGCCAGGCTTACCCTTGCCCTTGCCTTTGCTCATCTTATGAGCTAAAATGGCTTTATCATCGAGCTACAGATGGGTAATTCGAGCTTGCTCATGTCTCCAAAGTTAGTGATCTGATATCTGTTGGCCATGACCATGAGCTAATGAGGGTGAATTAAGAGTGTCCTACACCTGCCTGAGCTTGAGCCACCCGCTCGGGTGCAATCCTTCAGACACCTGCCTGAACCTAAGCCTCCCGCCTGAGTACAATCCTTCAAACACCTGCCTGAACTTGAGCCTCTTGCCTGGGTACAATCCTTCAGATGTCGAATTGGATTCCCCTAAGCAATGAATCAAGGTCGTTCCTTGAGCAAGGTCTTGCCTTCAAGCTCCACTTCCTGTGAACTTCCATTAAGGCTCTGATACCATGTTAGACATGAAATCCCAAAGAGGGTATCCCCGTCGTGAAAGACCGATAGAGCATCCCCAAGATTTACATGCAGAGTGTTTCGCTACAGAATCAAGCTTCTTTACTTGTGTGTACTTCACAAACATAGATCTGTGTGCAAGCCAATAAATAGATAGTGCATCCAAGACAAATTTAGAATCCAAAATGATATATTCCCATCCAAAATCGAACACAATACAAAGGAGATGCGGAGTCCCACCAAACTATGGTCCTTTGATCTTACCAAAGCTCTCTCCTACTATCTCCTAGCACCTCTAGATCTCTGAACCCACGTGCTCCTCTGAGCTTGTGTAGACTCTGTCCAGTGATCCTTCCACCCTTGATGCCCGGGTAGTCAACCTAGGTTGGCAACAATTCTAGCTTAGTTTGCAACAGCTTTGTCCCTTCTTCACCTCGTGAATATAGGCCCAAGAGAGGTTCTTCTGTTGCTCCTATATGCTTCTCTGAAGGCTGCTCCAAGTGATGAGAAATGGGAACCCAAAGACCCCCTTATCCACGGGCAAATCCCCGACGGGTAGGGGGGAATTGGCTGACCCAATCAAGCCCCCCCTACCCAACTTTCATGCTCCCTATTAAACCCATGTTCACAGATCGGCGGAAGGTTTACAACAGAGAAAGAGGCGATGACATCAGCACTGATGTCAGGTACGGACATCTGCAGCAGGGTCTACGAAGTAGTTTAGCAGGATGTAAGCACCACAATTTGGATCTGTTTGGGGCCATATAGGGCTAGCATCAAGTTGGTTTTGGGCAGTCTATGGCAGCCTGCCACATGGCAAGATAGGGTCGGCACCCTGTCTGCTTTCATGTGGCAGCCCCAAACCTAATTCTATTGTCCTATGGTCCAGCCCCCTAATGCACTCCTTATTTGGGGGCTCACAGGTGGGGAGGTGACCAACCCTAATCCAACACTGACAACTTGTGTCTCTCGGATTGGGAAGAGAATCTTCGATCATTTATTGTGCTCTCAACCTTCTTCTTCATCATCTTCATCCTCATTCAATTGCTACGATGGAGGAGCGTAGAGAGCATTCTGATTGCCAGAAGAGGAGAAGGGCACCATCTCATGTGTCGCCCCCGCACCCCATCGAAAATTTTGAAAGAGACATCCTCACAGGGATCTTGCAAGATTAGGGTTCGAATTAGGGTTTTTCATATTTTAAGCTGTACTGGGCTCGAGCCGATATAAGGGGCCCAAGGGTTCAATTTTCAGTGCGCAAGTCAGAGCAAGCCTATCATATTGCAAACCCGCACTTGCTTCCTAGCATAGCTTAGGACCCAAAGCATGATTCAAGGCCCTTGGGTACCACCTGGTGATATGGGATGCCACACTGGTTGGGATCTGGTTGGGAGATGTGCCAACATCTCAGCTTGTGGCTCGGAGGGGACGTCCTAGTTCTCGAGTCTTTTCCACATGGACATCATGGTTGGGGGTGAGCTAGCCTGTGACCATCTATGTTGTTTCTATGGTCGCTTCTCTGTGGTAGTTTGCAGGCTTGAGATTCCAAGAGTCTCGGAGGTCGTGTCAGTTGGTATCAAAGCCAGCTACTGGTGCGAATTTCTGTATAGAGAGGTATGGACCAATCTTCCTCCACGTATGGATCCAATTCGCAATTTCCTGAGGATTCCTACCAGCGTTTGCAAATTCGTCAATAGGGATGTGAATTCGTCAAGTTCATGACAGAGGTTCATGAATGTAGTGCAAGAACCCCTAGTTGGTGAGGAAGTTTGAACCAAATGGGGAATTCGCCAGGAATTTGGGGGAAAGGGGAGCAGTAGCTTGCATCGTTGAGAATTCTGATTTGGGGTTAGCAAGAGAGAAGATGAGTTGTCCTGGAAAGGTGAATTCTAGCTTTGGAACCACCCTGGGAACAAGAGCGATGGCGGTTGATGAATTTTGAAATAATAGGGTGCCACGAAGTGTTGACAAATACCTGGATATTCCATCGGTGGCGAGCCAAGGAGAGGAGGTAGGATGTTGCACAATCTGATGACCTGCTACTTGAAACCTTGTTTTTTGGGAGATGCTTTCATTGCCAAAAGCAAGAGCCTCTGCTTTGGCCTAGGATAGCTACAGAAGAGAGCTTTTTTGGAGAACCCTGAAGCTTTTGGGCGACAAAAGCACAAGCAAACTTAGCTTTTTGAAGCTTTCCTGGAGCCAAAAGCTTAGGCCAACAAGCTTTAAAACACCCCCCCCCCTCCCTTGTCTACATCCCCACAAAGCCTATGTTCATTGTGAACTAGCGTAAGGTGCATCAAATGGGTCTATTCCACGAATCGATTCTTCCATCGTAGCCCTATTGCCAACTCCTTCACGCTTGCTAGGCTTCTTTCTCTCAGATTTCCCCCTTATTTCCAACTTCTTTTGCTGCAGCTGTCCTGCGATTTGCTATTACTCTCAGTCTACCTGCTTATTCTCAACGCAAAGAGCTGCTCACTCTCCTCGGCTCAGCAGTTCCTAGTTTGTTGTCTTAGGCAGCGAACCCTAGTCCTTCTCCTGCCAGCTACTTGAGACACACAATTCCTACGAGATCATCATGGCTGATGTAGATCGCTCTTTGCAAGCTGAAGTCCAGGGTATGGACCATGACACGGACCTTCATGGCGGAGATGACAGTGATTGTACAATGATTTGGTCACGAAGGTTCAAACAATTTTCGACCAACTTCAATACCACGTTTGATTCTGTCTTTTTGAATCATTCACAGTTGGTCGCACAGATTAAGGCACTACAAAGTTCAGTTACTCTCATGACCAACTCCATTCGGGCTCTCATTCACATTGATGCTTTAGCTTCGGTGTTGGATCCTATTATCACTCCGGATCCCTATTCTGGAGAGCAAAAGTCACGTACAAATTGAGGTTGTGGACACTTAGTTACACAAGTGGAAAGTCCATTTCCAATTCCATCCCTATGCTGACGACAAACGAATTCAGCTTGCAATTAGATACATGTCAGTGAAGTGACTTTTTGAAAAGAGTTTGTGAAAAAGGAGGAAGATTATTTTGAGACTTGCAAACACAAGCAGCCAAAATGGATCCCATCACTTTGTTGGAGTTTTTTGTTGATGGACTACCTAACTCATATAACTTCATATCAAAAACAACAAGACCACTTGGCAAGAGGCCATTAATTCTGCACACATATATGATGACACGATGACCTCAGCAAAGTGGCCAGCCACTTAGGACAGCTCTTCCAAGAAGTAGTTGAAGATCGACAAAGGGTAGTCGAGATCAATTTTTACGCACTTTGCGTATCAAGAAAGAGGGACAATGTTTCATATATGAGGAAGGGTGTCATACCAAGTCCAAATGTCCAAGAAAGAAAGGTTCCCCCCAAACAAACTCTAGGAACGAAGCTTAAGGCTTATCAAACCGACAGATGACTTGACCGACAGAGACTGCTCATAAACAAACTCCAGGAACGAAGCCTAAGCCTAAGTCCTCTCCCTACTTGACCGACAGATTGGCAGGAGCGAAGTATTTCACTAATATTGATTCGCATACCGGTTATCACCAGATCCGTATTTATGTAAAACATATAGAAAGGATGGCCTTTCGGACTAGGTATGATTGTTACGAGCTTCTCGTATTACCTTTGGGTTGACCAATGCTCCCACAACCTTTCAAAAAATGATGAACGACTTGTTCCGAGATTATTTGGGCAAGTCTATCGTGGTGTTCTTGGATGATATCATGACACAAGATTTATCGTAATCTAGATCGTATTCAAAAGGTTTTGGATTGGCCGATATCTCAGACTGTGAGACAACTTCGTTCTTTCCTATCTAAAATCACAATCCCTTTGACCAACATATTGAAAGATCGTAGTCGTTGATCCAATCAACCTATCACTTGAAATGAAGAGTCACCAAGGATTTTGACACATTGAAAGTTTATGTCAAGGAAGCACCCATTGTAGCGTTGCTGGATCCTACCCAGTCTTATGTTTTGGAGGCCGATGCAAGTGATTATGCGATTGGGGCTGCATTATTCCAAGAGGGTCGACTAGTTGCTTTTGAGACTAAAAAGCTCGATGACACTAGCCGACACTAGAAAAGGAACTTTACGCAGTGGTGCACGCTCTTAAGGTTTAAAGACACTATCTATACTTTTCTCATTTGTTGTATTGATTGATCATTGGTCAATCAAGTATGTGTGTGATGGGACGGGTTTTGTGAGGGAGGAAGGCTAGATGAGCAAAGTAAATGTAAGATTTTGATTTTGAAATCCGGTATCGAAAGGTTCCTTAAATAGTGTAGTAGATGCCCTTAGTCGAATTAAGATGGTAAATGCTATGTCATTTACAGAGATATCCTCAGACTATCAATTCTTGAGAGGGCTTTCCGCAACTGATAGTCATTTCAATCTTTAGTGGCAGAAGGTTCAAGATGAGAGCTCCGTGATTGACCAAGACTCAGCGATTGTGCCACCTACGATCCAGGGGTAGGAGGTCAGTGGATGATTCGAAATGGGTTATTGTTCCAAAATGAAAAGATTTGTGTACCTGATGTGTCGGATCTTAGATTCGAGATTCTCCAAGAGTGTCATGATGCACCTAGTGCAAGACATCCAGGGGTACACAGGACACTATCTCTGGTGAAGCATACTTTTTATTGGCCTAAGATGCAGGACGACGTTCAAAACTATGTCGTAGGTTGCAAAATTTGTCAAGCCACCAAGGCTGAACGCCTTCGGACCGTAGGCTTATGACAGCCATTGCAAGTTCCTAGTAATAACTGAAAAAGTATTTCCAATGGATTTTATCACGGGTTTGCCAAGAATGCGCAAGGGTCGTGACGCCATATGGGTTATAGTGGACCGTTCGACAAAGATGGCTAGATTCTTACGTACTCAATCACTTTGTTCACCAATTATTTCGTCTGTATTGGGTTGCCTACTGACATAGTTAATGATAGGGATTCTAAGTTTACGAGTGAATTCTAGACACTTCTCTTTGACAAGTTAGATACTACTCTTAGTTTGAGTTCCTCTGAACATGCACACTCTAATGGCAAGATAGAAGTAATCAACCAAGTTTTATTCACACCCAGTCGAGCATCGGTGTTCTTTCCTTCCTTTATCTCTGTCTTATGAATGTGAGTGTGAACAATATTTTTATTTGAAAGTAATCAACCAAGTTTTATTCACACCCAGTCGGGTATCGGTGTTCTTTCCTTCCTTCATCTCTGTCTTATGAATGTGAGTGTGAACAGTATTTTTATTTGAAAATAGTGGAAATTCTAAAATTCTAAGTTTGTTAAGTTATTCAATTGGAAAGTGCGCTTCTGCTGAAGCACGACTCTAACAATGTACCTTTATTCTCAAGACTTCTATCTAGCACATCTGCTCGTACGGAAACAAAATGGAGGCGGAGCCTTGACACGTCCAAGATTCAAAATGATCAAGCGGATAGGATATAAAAATTTAGGAGATTTCAAAGAGCTCATCACTCGTTTCTACAAAGTATTTAGATGGACTTGTTCAAGTAGCTGCTGCAGAGAATACTCACTACAACCACTGTTACATACATGATATAACTAGATAAGCATTTCATTTCTTCATTTTATTGTTGTAATTCCTTGTTACACCACCATTGTAAATTTGAGGAGAAATTTAGTTTAGGCAAGGTGGATTGTAACAAAGGCCGGTTTACTTACTAGTTTTAGACTTTAAATGGCTTTGTAAATAAGTAGTACTTTTAGTAGGGTGGCCTAATGTTGCAAGTGGCATCCTAGGGTGGCCATCCCATAAGCATTGTGGTACATTTTTCCCAAGCCGCATGTTGTACCTTGTACTCATCTCATACTTGAATATCTCATTCTTGGAATACAATCTAATGAATATTCATTTCCCGCTCAGCCTACTTCTAGGCTGAACTGAACTAGGATATCTACTCCTAGACTAGGAATCTACATCCTAGCTTGTTGCTTGTGCAGCTCCTCACAAGCCAGAAATTTTATATATTTAAATCACATTATCAAAGTTAAGATGGTTATAATAAAGAATGGTATTCGTGCCATTCACCCCTTCTAAAACCAAAAGATTCTCAATCATAACACTCCAAAGAGAATAGTTGTGCGCTCCAACTTATCCTCTTGAGCGGGGACTCCGAACACATCACCAAGATTTTGAGCCATCCCAGATAAATGCATAAAGACACGACATCTGAAAAATTCACTTACTATGAGTGAAACTACACCGACAAAATTCACTACTCAAAAAGCCAATGCTTGGCAAAAGTCTACACAATCTAGCTGAAATCTGACTTTTACCTGCAAAATAAATTCCCCTTGACACGAGGGCCAATAAATGCAAGCAATGGAGACTAAAAGCCCCAGATTTCTTAGGGCAAAAGGCACTCCAAATGCAAGCTGAAATGATGGCAAGCTAAGCAGGAAAGTTGCAGCTTGTAGAGCATCCAAAAAAGGTTGACATCAAATGACATGCCAAGCACGGAACCGCGATCTAAATTTCCAACTAGCTGATTAATATCCTCCTCCAATGGTGATGATTTGGTCACTGTGCCCTCTTCCCTGATGCTTCTGAATTAGAACCCAGACATTGCTGCACTGAATGCACCTATTGTTGAGAGAGTTCTAACCAGATACGCAGAAAGATTATCCCTAAATGACTAGGGACACCCTCCTTTTATAGGTTTTTAGGGTAGAAAACCCTCGTCAGCTGGTCAAAGCTGACGTTGACCAAGTCGGTCATTGATTGGAAAGGCGTTTGCCTTTAAATCCACCTACATGGAATTGAACCCGTGATATAGTCCATATAGCCTTAGAGTCTAATTATTAGAGTCCTTCCCTCTAATTTTAGTATGCCCTCTTCTTTCTGCAATCTTTAGCTATGTGGCCTAGCTTGTCATAGTAGGAACTAGGAACGCTATCAGTCCTGATGTCCCTTTTTCCTGTCTCCATTGTCTTCTGACTTCTTCCCTTTAGAGTCATTGTCATCCTCGGGCTTGCATTTTCCAAGCCTACCCATTCCACCTTTACCTTTTGCAAGGAAGGCCTTGTCACCACCATCTTTGTCGTACTGGTTCTCTCGGGCTTCTTCTTGGAGCAGTAGGGGACCAAGCTCCTCAAACGTCATCAGAGTAGTCCATTGACCTGCTGTCACTATCGTGACAAATCCTTTGAAACTTCTGGGAAGAGAGCCAAGTACAAGCACGGCCATCCTGGCTTGTGCCAACCTTGTGACCAATTGTAGCCAATTAGCCCCTCACAACCTTCACCTTTGTGAGATCGTCATGGATTTGGCACCCTTCCTCCATCCCCATGGTGAACAATTGATTACAGAGGGAAAGGATGTCAGATATGTTGTTGGCCTCATAGAGATCATTCACGAGCTTCCAAGCAGGCACCACTGCATCCACAAGCTGGATGTGGGGTATGATCGAATCTGTAGAGGTGCCAGTTATAATGGAGAGTGCCTCACATCTCTTTGTGTCCAATCTCGCACTGCCACTGGATCTGCAGGTGTTTCGCCTCTTGTCATCCATCGAGTCCTTGGAGCTTCAACTCCCTTCCTGGGTGATCTCCTAAATCAGCCTAGGAACCAAGTGACTTCTTATATGGGATAGTTGCTCTCATATTATTTCCCACTCTCTCCGAAGTTGGGAATAGGCATGTAGGAAGCTATATGCAAGCGCCTAAAAAGGCTTAAACTGATTACAATACTGAAACAGAAAATACATTTTAATACCCTGGTCTATTGTTCCCTCGTCCTCCTCATATGGGGGCTCACAAGTGGGTCAGTGACCTTTCTAGCACAGTATCTCCAGGAACTTCTCTGGATTGCTCACGAACAAACGGATCCAGTCTAGAACACTCATACACGTTCTAGGGAATGGATTCCTGACTTGCTCTGATACCACTGTTGGCTATGACAAGCAATGGAAGCTCAAAAATGGAAGCAAGAAGCAGAAAAACGAGATGCTGTAATAGATTACTGCAAAACTGAGAGTAGAGGCTCAAGGGGGAGCCAACATAACCTAGGGCTAACTGCCCTAACTGAACTAAGCGTCCTGACTAACTTAGGCGGTACTTGTACTAACTGTACCAATAGTCCTATAACTGACTATAACTAGGCCTACAAGACACATACCAAGGAATAAGTGGCATCTATGGATAGCCCATAGGATGGCCTACTCAGGCGAGGTTTCGAAACACCAAGATTCAAAACGCGTTTTGGGGCAACTTGAAACGTCTATAGATAGGTTATTTAAATATATAAAAATTTCCCAAAAAATTAGATCATTTTAGATTTTTACCACCAAAAGTCCAATACTTGAAAAAAACTCATGAAACATAGTGCATAGACATTTGATATGTCACTTAGAACTTGAAATTGGATGCTTGAAACATATTACTAATTTTTAAATCAGAAACAACATAACCTAGGGCTAACTACCCTAATTGGACTAAGTGTCCTAATTGACCTAGGCAATACTTGTACTAACTGTACCAATAGTCCTAGCTGACTATAACTAGGCCTACAAGGCACATACCAAGGAATAAGTGGCATCTATGGATAGCCCATAGGATGGCCTACACAGGGGAGGAGTTTCGAAACACCAAGATTCAAAATGCGTTTCGGGGCAACCTGAGAACGTCAATAGATAGATTATTTATATATAAAATTTTCCCAAAAAATTAGAACATTTTAGATTTTTACCACCAAAAGTTCCAATACTTGAAAAAAACTCATGAAACATAGTGCATAGACATTTGATATGTCACTTAGAACTTGAAATTGGATGCTTAAAACATATTACTAATTTTTAAATCAGAAAATTAACAACACATCATTGTAGATTCAAGCATCAATGGTCTTATTTCAAAATTGAAAAAGATACATGGAATCATGAATCATGATTCATCTCCGTGCTGCATCTGGACAGGCTAAAGACAAATGCACAGGCTGAAGGTCGATCTCAGCATATGGGCGACGTGCAAGCGGTGAAAATGCAATGCGACACTAGATTTCCCAAAATCAAGGCAAATTGGGGTTTTTTGAACATTGGGGTTTTTTTGGGGGTCCCAAAACGTGTGTTTCAGAACCGAAACGTTGCTGAAACGTTTCATATGTTTCGGGCTGTCTCAAGAATGCGTTTTGGGCCTACTATGGCGTGGTGGAGGGCAGGCACTTGATGCTATGTACAAAGGGAAGTCAAAGTTATCTAGTTTTCAGCCAAAGCATGATGCGGGATAGCCATTTGGATCGGACAACAAGGATGCTAACAAGCCCAAGAAGAAGGGCAATGCCATTACTGCAAAAAGCTAGGTCACCACATCTCAAAGTAGCCAAAGAGGATTGCAAGGGACAAAAAGAAAGAGTTTGGCATGGCAATTGGATTTGACATAGATGTCCACTGGATTGTGAAGTCTTGTAACAGGGAATCTCACAGAAAATACTGATGAATAATATGTACACAACAAAATAAATAAATCAGCTGAAAAGGAAGAAACGTGGTACTGGTGTCCATGGAAAAGTGAGGAGTGCCAATCACATGCTTGGAGAAGCAGCTCCAGTGATTACAGCAAGCATGCCTCCGCATTAAGAGGGTCATGATGAAGAGGGAGAGGACATGGGTTTTGGTGAGGATAACCTTGTCACCAAAGAGCAACACGCTGTGCTAAAGACATTCCGAAACGGAGCTGAAGGAGTTTGCCTGAAGGCACAAATGCAAACAATTGTGGTACCACATTTACGGGCTTTGTGGCGGGAGCTGGAGGGGTTTGTACCCATAGCACCATCTTTCACACCTGAGGCTTTCACAGTTGAGAAAAAAGACCCAAGGGTCATCCATGTAGCCCAGCCATAAGCCCAGATGGAGGGCCACAACTGGGAAGGCCCAGGTGCAAAGGCTGCTTACAGTCTGGAATAGGCTACAGACAGTAGCAACAGGTCAGGACATCAGTACCAGACAAACATCAGGTCCAATGGTGATGAGGAGACAAGTCCAGTTGCATAATGCTGGAAAGCCAGACAATCATCCTGTCAAAAACTTTAGGTGGAGGCGAGCTGCTAGTCTTGCTGGTTTCTACACACCTGAGAGTGTTTGAGGCCTCTCCAAGCACTTCTATCGCGAAAACCATCATTCTAACACGATAAGACCGCACTTTGGAGCAACCACCGCGAAGGGAGCTGCATTTCAGAGCATCTTCCAGCCTGCTGCAGTACATTCGACCACTGAGGTTTTTGTTGTTGTATGGAATCCGTACAACTGTACAACCTGCTGTACGAAATCCGTACACCAGTACGGACACATTTAAAGTCATTTGGCATCCCTTTGCCTCGGACTGCGAGTTCCCCTCCATTGGATCTCTTTCTTTCCATTCCTAAGTGCTCTCCTCCTCATGGGAGCACTTTCTTTTGCTGTAATTCTCATTTCCAGCCCTCATTTGCTCACATTCAGAGCCTTTCACTGCTGTCCTTTCGGGCTACATCATTAAGTAAGCCGTTGTTGCATTGGTTCTTTCCAATTTCTACTTCATTTGAATTTGGGGCTTCCTGTTGCCTTTGGGGATTTTTCTTGCAACAGGTACACCTTGGGACAGCAGAGTCTCTTGCAGGCATAAGCTTTGAAGCTTGGGCAGAATTTGGTTACTTGATTCTAAAAGGTTGCCTTTCTCTCATTTGGTTTGCCAGTTGGTGCATTTGTCTTGTATTTCAGCACCATGTCTAGTGGCAAAGATGATTTGTTTGGGATGCTTGGGGCTGATGACAAGCTTGATGGCACCAATTATCCCATGTGGTCATATATAATGGGACATGTTTTGGTTGCCAAGAATCTATGGCATATTGTTTCAGGTTCTGAGGCCAGGCCTACACGCACTGTGACTTCTAGTGCTGCACCTACTGCCTCTGGTTCTTCTTCAGGTGATGATTCTAATGCTACTTCCAAGACACCTGCAGCTCCTGCTACAAGTGCTTTGCCTCCTATACGAGCAGATTCAGTGGGATGGTTGTGATGCCAAAGCACATGCCTTGATTGCTCTTTCAGTAAAACGGGTTATTACCCCTCATATCCGGTTTTGCAAGACAGCTAAGCAAGCATGGGATCAACTTGCATCTTTGTATCAGGTGCGGAATAAGACGAGGATTGCCTATCTCCGCAAGCAATTGAAAGACTTGAAGCTTGAGAGGGTGGTAACATGGATGCCTATCTCACTAATGTGAAGGATTTGAAAGAGCAGTTGGCCACCATTTAGGAGATTATGCATGATTCTCAGCTTGTTTCTAATACCCTTGATGGGTTGCCTGATTCATATCAAGGCTTTGCTACTACATTGAGGTTGGTTGCAAGGGGTGATGCCAATCATTTCTCACTTGACCAGCTGGTTGCTCTTCTTCTTCAAGAGGAGCAAAGTCGTGTGAATCGCAATGCTTCTATGGCTAGTGATCAAGCATTTTTTGACCATCACAAACACAAAGATAAAGGCAAGGTTTCAGCTAGAAAACCCTCTCATTCCCATGCTGATCATTCACATCGTGTCTCTTTTTCAAGGGATAACAAAAAGAAGAAGAGATGTAATTATTCTAGGAAACCTGGGCGTGATATTTATGAATGCAAGAAGCGCATAGCATCTGAAAAGAAGAAGAAAGAGTCTGGTCTTGCAGTATCTGGTTCTTCTAGTGCAGAAGATCAACATGAGTCCGCTAATTTTGCACAACACCAGCATTGGGCTTTCTTGGTTACATGTCAGTATAATCCTAATGTTCATGATGCTTGTATGGCAATTTCAGATGTTCATGATGCCTGGTTCTTTGATAGTGGTGCTAGCAAGCACATCACTTCCTGCCGGAAGTTATTCAGCTCATTAGAGCATACATCTCAGGGGAGCAGTGTCACATGTGCCAATAATGCATCATATACAATGAAAGGTATTGGGCAAGTTGCTCTTACTTCTGTCTCTGGTGGTATTGTTGCTCTAGACCATGTGCTTTATGTTCCAGGCATTCGTAAGAGCCTCATTTCTATTTCAACCATTGCTACATCTGGCTTTCGAGTTCTTTTTTATGGTGTTAAGTGTGCATTGTATGATGCTACGCATGCCTTTACTATGGTCTTGACTGGCACATTGACTAGAGGTTTTTATAGACTTGATGCTTATGACAAATGTTTGGATGATGATGCTGCACTTGCAGATGCACATGCCCTTACTCTTGATTCTACCATGGCAGATACTCATTTGTGGCATGAGGGGTTTGGACACCTCAATTTTAGAGCCCTGGTGAAGTTATATAAGGAGGATATGGTTATTGATCTTCCCAAAATGCATATGCCTAAAAAATATGTTTGTGAACCATGCTTGCTTGGTATAATGCACCGTGCTGCGTTTCCCAAGGACGAGAGAGTTAGTACTTCACGTAAGGTTTATTTGGTTCATAGTGATGTTTGTGGACCCATGAGGGTTGCAGCTCTTGGGGGGTTCTAATATTTTGTCACTTTTATTGATGATTTCACCAAGTACACTTGGATTTTCGCATTGAAATCCAAATCTGAAGTTTCTTCATGCTTCAAGCACTTTATTGCCTTGGCTAAGAATAAGAGTGGGCTGCACATTGCTCACCTTAATACTGACAAGGGGGGTGAATATGTCAAAGGAGTTTGTTGTTTTTTGGCTTCCCGTGACATCAATCATCGATGCACGGTGCCTTAAACTCATCAACAAAATCCCATGGCTGAGCAGAAAAATAGATCAGTGATGGAGATGGCCAGGTGCATGTTGAAAGGCAAACATTTGCCTAATAAGTTGTGATTAGATGCGGTCATGTGTGCAAATTACATCTTGAATAGATGTCCTACAAAGGCATTGCAGACTATCACGATTTATGAGGCTTGGACGGTCGTAGGACTTT
Organism: Dipteris shenzhenensis; assembly: GCF_047967505.1. Classification (NCBI taxonomy): domain Eukaryota; kingdom Viridiplantae; phylum Streptophyta; class Polypodiopsida; order Gleicheniales; family Dipteridaceae; genus Dipteris; species Dipteris shenzhenensis. Next base: position 47,094,188 of record NC_141606.1, read on the forward strand.
TGGATGCTTAGCTTATGCTCATGTGCCTTCACAGAAACGCACTAAGTTGGATGATAAAGCTGTCAAGTGCATTTTTATTAGGTATAGTTCAAAAAGCAAGGGCTATAAGTTATATCAGCCCCGCAAGGGCAAATATTTTGTCAGTCGGGATGTTGTATTTGATGAATCTTCCACTATAATATAGAGGGAAAGGAAGTCAGATGTGTTGCTAGCCTCATACAGATCATTCAAGAACTTCCAAGCCTCCACCACCGTATCTGCAAGCTGGATGTGGGGTATGATCGACTCTGCAGAGGTACCGATTATAATGGAGAGTGCCTCCCAGCTCTCTGTGTCCAATCTCGCACTACCACTGGATCTGTTGGTGTTACGCCTCTTATCATCCATTGAGTCCTTAGAGCTTCAACTCCCTTCCTTGGTGATCTCCTAAATCAACCTCAAAACTAAGTGACTTCGTAGCTTATGGGATAGTTGCTCTCATATGATTTCGCCTATGTTCATGTGCCAGATGAGTTGAGATCCAAGTTGGATCCAAAAGCTGAGAAGTGCATCTTTATTGATTACTCTCTGCAGCATAAAGGGTAGAGATGCTATAACCCTTCTACTTGTAAGTTTACAGTAAGCAGAGATATTTTTTATGAGATGAGCAACTAGTATAAACCAGTAAATGTGATTGATGATGTAGATGCACAAAATGATAATGCTGCACAGAATTTGCAACAGCAATCACAAAATATTAGTGGACCTGTAGTATCCTCTAGCAGTGGTTCACATACTTCGCCATGGACAAGCAGATTGAGATCAGGAGGATATCCTCAAAGCAATGCAAATAGTGGTATGCAAGTATCACAAAAAGAAAAAAATTAAGTAGATCAGCCCATGTTTGATGTGAATGCAGGTCACTCTTATGATTGCAGCACTAAGAAAATAGATTTTCATACCCTGGTCTATTGTTCCCTCATCCTCCTCAAATGGGGGCTCACAAGTGGGTCAGTGACCTTTCTAACACAATATGTCCAAGAACTCCTCCGCATTGCTCACGAACCAACGGATCCAGTCTAAAACACTCGTACACGTTCTAGTCCAAGTCACGAATGCCCCTAAGTCTTTACAATCTCTAGGCACCAACAAAACCATCCAATCGTCCCCCCAAGAAGATAGGAACTGACCAAATCCTAAAAGATACCAAAGATCTTGGGTCTGTTTCAACCCAACATACCGACACCATCCGCATCGGTTTCCTTCTTGTGGATCGTAAGAATCCCTCCAAACAACTCTGAAGTGAGTCTGTCACCCACTGATCTTCTACAGGTACTAAAATTTTCTTTTATCTTCAAGATCTCTCGCCTCCACATAAAGGTTTTGACAGGATGATCATCTGCCTTTCCAGCATTATGCAACTGGGCTTGTCTCCTCATCACCTCTGGACTTGCTGTCTGTCTGTTGTTGCTGTCCTGACCTGTTGCAGACTGTAGGCAGCCTTTGCACCTGGGCCTTCCTTTTGCCCAATTCTGGGCTCATGGCTGGGCTACATGGATGGCGCATCCACCTTGTGCCCACATGGCAGTCTTCTCCCTTCCCCCTACTGATCCATCTACCCACATTCTTATGTAGGTGTAAGCTCGCCTCATTTGGGGGCTTACATATACCTTCAACACAGTCTTTTATCTCAACTATGAAAGCCTCAGGTGTGAAAGATGGTGCTATGGGTCCAAACCCCTCCAGCTCCCGCTACAAAGCCCATAAATGAGGCTTGCAAAACCACAATTGTTTGCATTTGTGCCTTGAGGCATGTAGTTTAAGTCATGAGCATGTCCTTCACCTCCTTCAGCTCCGTTTCGGTACGTCTATAGCACAGCGTGTTGCTCTCTGGTGACAAGGTTATCCTCACCAAAACCCATGTCATCTCCCCCTTCATCGTAACCCTCTTCATGCGGAAGCATGCTTGCTGTAATCACTGGAGCTGCTTCTCCAAGCATGTGACTGGCACTCTTCACTTTTCCATGGACACCAGTACCACGTTTCTTCCTTTTCAGCTGATTTATTTATTTTATTGTGTACATATTATTCATCAGTATTTTCTGTGAGATTCCCTGTTACAAGACTTCACAATCCAGTGGACATCTACGTCAAATCCAATGCATTTGTTACTCACAATTTCATTGATCACTTTTCGTGGTTTATACACGATGAGCTTACACCATCCTACTATGGCGGTGGCTCCTTTCGCAGGGTAAGTCACAAAGAGGAGACAGGATGTCGGGAGGTAGTGCATGAGATGGACTCCACTATATATGGAGTTCTTACATAGCCCCTAGGGTTATCTATATCCATAGGACTCGATATTATTCACTCTCCAACCTGTCACCATGCCTCACGAGACTGCTCCGCACATCCACTGAGTTTCCGCACCCATCTATAGATTTTCACCCCCTGAATTCCTAGTACCTTCATGCTGGGCTTTGGGCTAGGCAATAGTACTGGATTTTCACGAGGACAGAACGAGATTACATAGGAGCTAACCGCAAGGTGGACGGAATCTAACCAACACACTATCACCATGCCTTAATCAAAACAACTAAAAGACGGGACAATCATAAAGCAATACTAAGAAAACAAGAAGATGAGACCTAGCACAGTTTGTGACATGCAGATATAGATCGACTAAATTGTGCACATTCAGGTCTCGCTCAAAATGGCACCTTGATTACCTGTGTGAAACCCGTGTACAGATGCAGGCGGAAACCTCTGCTGATCTAGAGGTAATCCCGTTCTGCCAAACGGATTTGGAGGAGCCAGCTGATGCTGTGAAAGCACAGGAGGGTTTTGTACCTGACATAACGTTGCTTCAGTCCGGCTCAAATCGTCCAATTCGTTCTGTGGATCAGATATTAATGGTCAACATTGATTCCCTAATTTAAAAGTTAAAACATTTGATGAACCTTACAATAAAGTTTTCCAGGCCTAACCTTCAAGTAGTTTAAAATATCTGCCGTGGACGGGGCGACGCCAAACTGATGCTGATGTCTCTGCATCCACTCACAAAGCGTCTCCTGAAAAAAGCCATAAACCATCAGGTATAAAGAAAGCAAGCATATAATGTAAACAATGGCAATAATGAGAAGGAGATCGGGGTCTCACCAAACCGAATCTCTGCCCGGCGTGGAAAGCGATCCTGTTCTGATGTTGCGCCTGAGTGTACAAGTGAGAGATGGAATTGGCAGCAGCACAGAAGGAACTGTGGAGAGTACGTTCCACATCCTCAAGGCCAGAGCTCTCCGTCCGTCTCTTCTTCATAGGAAATGCTCAAAGACAGAGACTCGTAGCGTGCTTTACAAGCATAGGTGTATCATCCATTGTCTATGGCTGTAACCCATGACTATCTTATATATCCTATCTGCCCCTTCACAAGTCGAAATACTATAGTGACTTTTTGTATTTCACCTTACTAACATAGTTAAGCCTCTAGATGGAGACACCATCCACATATAGCCAGGTGTGATTGGCTCTTGGCAAGAATCTCCTTGGCACGCTTGTTGTCCCTTGGAGCGTGGTTTACACACATGCGTATCATCGATCTGGCTATGGCTATGACCACTTTATACCCTATGTGCACTGTGGTTCCCCTGTTGAAGTTGAAATAATATCGTGACTTTTTGTACATGCACATAGTATGTCAGATATGCACATAGCTAGTTGTGGCTTGGGGCAAGAAACTGCTTGCCTAGGGTGTTGTGTTTGGTCCTCCTCAACCTCATAGGAATTTCATATTAGGCAAAGGACCATGTTTTTTTCTTTACTCCTACACTTTTTAGCATTGCCTTCCTAGCACAACTCTTAATTGCCCATCCTTCTAATTCAAGCTGCCTGGCCCTTCTTTGCCATGTGGTTATCCATGTTCCATTACTATCTAAGGAAGTGCTCATACTATTTGTACTCCCGAGTTGCATGTCCATGACATGTGATATATATCCCCCCTTTTGATCGAAATTCATGGTCCATTACTATCTAAGGCAATGTGTGTACTCCCTCATTCACTCTCCATGGCATATGACAAGGCAATATATCCCCTTCCAATCAAAAATCAACAATCCGAGGGCACGTGCATGATTAAACTAAGGGGAAGGTGGAAAGGGGGGAGGGGAGGCATGCCAATTAAGGGGAAGAGGGAATAATGGAGGGGGCATTAACAAAGGGGCATGTGATTAGGGAGGGGGGGAGTGGTCATTTATAAATTGTGTGGAATTGGAAACCTATTAGAGTGCTATATAGCTTAGTAGTAGAGCTTAAGTGTGTGGAATTGAAGATTAAGGGTCTTCTCCCTTCCCCTTGTCAATATGTCCCCCCCAGGTAACGTGAATTTCAAAATGAAATATGTCCCCTCCCCATGTAATGTGAATTTCAAAACCAAAATAAAAGCATCTTAGATATAGGGGTAAAAGATTAACCTATGCTTAGAATAGATTGACCTATGCACGAATATAAGCTCACTAGACTCTATGGACCAAAACAAATATGAGGAATAAAAGTGAACCATTATGTGCTCCCTTTGAATGGGTAAGAGGGAGGAGAAAGAGCAAAGAGACGAAAAACCAACACCCTATGGCTAGACCGAATAATGTGAGGGACTTTTCAACCTTCTAACCTTGGTGCTAGACCAAATCGTGTGAGGGAGTTTTCAACCTTTTTAGGGGAAGGAACTGCAAGCATAAGGGAAATAATTTTTCTTATTATTTCCCCCCTTGACATAAGGCCTTCATTAGTGGATTTGCTTACCCGATGGGTCTTTATGCTTCCAAAAGTTGCCAAGGCAATGCTATTGCATTCACTTCTCTCCTTAGAATGCCCTTTGCCAGCATTCAACCCGAATACTAATTTTTTGGAGGTGATCTCTTCTTATGCCAATGTCAAATAAATGTGACTCAGGCACGCATTGACACATGTGCACCCTTATTCGATTATCAAAAGGAGAAGTGATGTGAGGCTAAGCAGAGATCTAGCACAAGGCTTATAAAAGTATTTCGCATGCAGAATTAAAATAGTTCAAAAAGAGACAAAATTGCTAGCAAATATTTGATGTCACATGAAGTAACAAATGAATTAGATCCCCCTCATCAAAATGCATAACACATCTTGCATGCCTCTTACATGTGTAGGATTGTGAATAGACAAGGTGCATGCCAAAATACATCAACAATAAAATGCAACAAAGTCGTGAAAGGTAGCATAATTAGGGAAGAAATAGTAATGCTTTACGATCCAAGCTTACACTTGCTCTCATTAACTAGCAATGTTCTAGAAAAACTAGGTGAAAACTATTGGATACATCCTTCCTCCATATCCACTAAGCATCATAACCAAAGACGCCATGCTAGAGATGGGCCTTCTGTCATTTTCTTTTTGAAGCACTATGTTTCTAAAGACAAAACAAAATTTTATTTATTTGAACAACAGTGAGCATGATTGCTTACTATGTTTCTAAAGACAAAAACAAAATTTTAATTAAATGAAACTTGAAGTTGGTGTCGAGATGTGGTTTATGCACTCATCCCAACTTGCAAGCCCATTTTATATCATAGCAGATAGGCAACATCCTTGAGGGAGCGAGCCTGAGGTACGAGGGTAAGGGAAAGGGGATCAGTGAGAGAGAGAGAGAGAGAGAGAGAGAGAGAGAGAGAGAGAGAGAGAGAGAGAGAGAGAGGAAGAGGGAGGGAGACAGAGAGGGAGAGGGAGCGGAGGAGGGAGAGGGGGAGAGAGAGAGAGAGAGAGAGAGAGAGAGAGAGAGTGAGAGATAGAGAGAGAGAGAGAGAGAGAGAGAGAGAGAGAGAGAGAGAGAGAGAGAGAGATAATCAAGATGATGATGATCATTAAGCATACCTATGTTGAAGTTCTATTAAACGCACCGTATATGCCTCCTTCACTTGAGAAGAATGAGATATGAAATAGTTGATGTCTTATTAGTTGAACACTTATCAAATGAGCAAGTGATCTAGTATTTGTAAACACCATAAACTTTTGCAATGATTTCTTGAGCTTAAAAACCTTAGCCCATGATGACAAGAGGTAAGCATCTCGACTACATGTATTCATCATTGCAATAGACAAAATTAAGTCATCACATCTAGAAATGGAGCTTTTGGTAGTAGATCTTTAAGCCAATTTGGAGCATTGTGATATTGCAATTATGATGGGAAAGTCCATTGTACATTAGCTTTTATTGGTGGCACAAGACTCAAAATAAACATTGCCTTGTTTGCCATGTTTGTTCTACTCAACTTGTGACTCTTATAATCTTAGACTAACCATTATGGGTAGTACAATCTAGCATTACTACACCAAACTTCCTTGTGGGGATGTAGTGATCTATTCTAGTCAAACCATCAAGGTTATTAATCAATGAAGCAATGCATGAGGCAAACATTTGTGAAGCTTCTTCCAACTCTTACTTGGAATGTAGTCTCCTACACAACACATGCATTTGAAAAAAATGTGATATGAATCAGTTTAATCAGGTGCTATAAGATTGCAAAACAAGGAAGATGCACTACATGTTTTGTTTGAATGTATTCCTTTAGTTATATAAGATTAAAAATTTTATGATATTTGTTGCTCTATATTTCTTTTCTATTGCCCAGTATTTAATTTCACCCACTTAATAAATCACAATGCATCAACCAAAAACTAATAGGGTTTAATGCTAGTGAACTACAAATTTTCTATTTTAACTTAGGGAAAAATATGAAGGTTATAAAAATGTTCAAATGTTGCATGATCTTTCTTTTACGTTGTTAAAAGACTTGCAAATTTATGTCCAAAATCTCTAAGTATAGGAGCATAAAGTCTTTGTGAATTGATTTTCTCTTTATTTGTGAGCACTAGAATTGATTCTATACTTATTTTCTCCTAGCTTTCAATCTATAATTTGAGTGTGGACATCCACAACAGAACTACCTTCATATACACTGTATTTAGTTTCTATCCTACTACCCAAAACCTTTCATGGTTGAATATTGATGATTCTAATAAATCCAATGCAAGAATGTTATATTTTCAAGGTATGGAAGTAGAGGAACAATGCATTGAGGTAGAGTCGGTTCCACTATAAGAATAGAAGACAAAGAAGGTGACCTAAAGCATTTAGTTTGTGATGATGATCAATATAGCATACATCATATTGACTTACACTCTCACAACAAGTCGTCCTAGTTCTTGGGAGGTCAACCTGATAGTTGTCATGAGTTTCCCATTTCTAAGCTAGGATCATACCATTGAGCTCCTCCTGAGATCCTCACTGTGAAGCTTTCAACTTTTGTGAATGTGGGTGAATAGTTTTTGTCTCTATTAGTTGATTTTTGTTCTCAATCTAGGTTGATAATGAGGACTATTTCCTCCTTGAAGATTTTGATTTTTTCGCCCCCTCTTTCTTTTAGAAGAATTGATGCTTCCCTAGAGGCCAAAAGTGGTGGCTTATCCCTGGGTTTTCCATTGCAATCCTTTATGCCCCAAGCCAAGTGTTTAAGTCATTCTTAAGGGAACCACAACCTCGATTCTTTCAAGAGCAATACTCAAGCTATACAAACATCCCTCAAGAAGCCCACTAGTGATGCCAAGTGGATGCACCAACTAACCAGAATAGGAGCATGTAAAAGTAAGCAAACAGGGCTTGATGACAAATGTTGTAAAATAGCAAGGCAATGCTAACGGCACTACAATGGTGTGGAGTGATTTGGTGGTCGCACACAGAGGATGCACATAGAAGACACGACTATGGTACTCTAGAAAGGCGTAGCAATGGGATAGCTATTGGCTTGGACAAAAGCCACATGGGAACCATAGGCAAAACAAGTCATGTAATAATTTATCACATAATGATGTGTGGAAGATTGGCGAAAGACCTTCCAATGCCTTTTGGGGTGCCAAACATAATGGATTTAATAGGCTCCAACAAAAGGATAGAGCAAGTAGCCTTTCGTAGAGGAGAAACATGCAAAGGTGATGGTAGACAAAGGCTTAAATCAATGACGTGAATGGTGGTGCAATTGGCACTCGCACAGACCCTCACAACAATGTTATTTTTGTTACATATGCCTTTCCATCCAACCTCTTCCCCCTCACAAGGAGAGACACCTAAGCTTGCCCTAAGTATATGGCAACCATGTCACTAGTTGTGACACCTCATTAGCAGTGCTACAAGTCCCCTCATACGTAGCAAGCACCTATAACTTCTAATGCATACACGTGCCACATTATCTGACACACACATGAACACTACTTAGTATTGTCATGAGCTCCCTACTAAGACCATTATAAGTTTTCTAGGAGAATATGCATGTTATAGATGGCTCATAATTTCTTTTGCTTGGACTTTTAAGTGAGAGCTAAAACTCTCATTTGCACTTGAGTTCTAACTATTGAATCTATGAGCTCTCTAGTGAAAAAAACTAAAGTAATTACGATCTCTCTAGCATAGCAAATATAATATATAGTTCTCATAGGTTTTCACATGATCTCCCTATGTCTCTTGAGTTCTAATTGTTCTTATGGCTTACAAATTGTGAGGAATATTATGGTCTCTAGTCTTTGCATTATCTCTATATGTCTAACTCATCCAATCATGAACTAGCAAATGCTCCAAAAAAGTATGTTCTACTATCTAATATTGACATTATGCCCTTGTATTGGACATAATTTTAAAACTATTGAACTATATTAGCTACCAAAATTTGAGCTAATGTGGTAAGATAAAAAAAATCACATGAATATTACATTACTTATGATATAAAGTAAAAGCCTCAAAACTTTTGGAGGTCTAGATTGTGGGAGGCCCTTTGAGTTTTGAGGAATAGTCTTAGCAATATAGCCATATAAAGGGCATTATTGTCTACTAGGCCACCTCCCCCTTAAAGCTTCCTTAATTTCTATTTCCCCTTTGCCACGGATTTTGGTTTGATTATCTTGAACCAAATGAGGAGGAGGATTTTTGTGTCTATCATGACAAGGCAGTGGTTTTGTGCACCAAACAAATTTGTCTCATTACCAAACGCCTTCCTAATGTTTTACTTTACCTCTCATAGGCCTATATGTATGGATTCCCAAGTCTTGTTAGTTTCTTCAAGCCTTAACCTTTGCAACCTTCTTGATTCACACTCCATTATATTATGTAGATTCCTTGATCACTCTAAAAAATTAAACAAAATAGTTAGGCAAGCTTACATAGCCTCTAGGTTTGTGAGTTCCGTAGTTGGCATTGGCTTAAGATCAAGGCTTAGAAATCCTTCTTATATTGACTAACGAATTCATTAAGCCACCCTAGGCATCTTCACACTTTAGGCACATGGCTTAGTAAGCTCTTTTTGTACAACACGTATTGTGAAGGTGATGGGCTTCCTTGCTTTGTGAAGGTTTTTACATTGCCTCTATTGGGCTTGGTTGGAGGATACATAAGCACTAGATATGGTACATGTACTTGATATTGCCTCTATTGGGCTTGGTTGGAGGATACATAAACACTAGATATGGTACATGCACATGAACTCAAATCTCTATTACAAGACTTAATGGCAATCCATGCCAACATTGCTTTTACATTGCCATGTGCGGGTGTGTATTGCTTGTTTGTTATGCATGCTGCATGATATGTGTTGTGTGAGTATGCACTACCTTGTGTCTGGCACGTGTGTTTGTTCTTTGTGTGGTCAAATCAATTTGTTAGCCTTTTGGTTCGTGTCATTGTTGTTTGCATATGTTTGTTGTGTTCTATTTTTAGAGGGCGCTATGGTTGTTGTGTTCTATGTTGGGTGTATGCTATATGTTGTATTTCTATGTGCTGGTGTTGTGTTTTGTTACACAATTTTATTGTGTCTATACCTTGTTGCATGCTTGCCTATGTACATGCGCTGGCCCATTTTGTGTGCACTTGCTTGGATTTTGGTCCATGCACATGTGCATGCATGCATGCTATTTTGTTGTGTCTATAGCAAGCTCGATGAGAGTACAAAAGGAGAATAATGCATAATCAAATTTGGACAAAGATTCATGCACACGTTAATTTTGAATCCATACATTGCCTCTTAGAAATGGCGCCTCAACATGCGATCTGACGAGGTCAAGGACTCTCCACCTGTAACAACCTCATCCAAAACAAACGTCCACATTGCATGCCACCTACCAAAACACCCAAAATAATTCCAGGCCCACTTGTGAGTTTTAAACTATGGCAAAGTCGCTACACAATTGCCAAGCAATACCTAGCATAGGCCTGTCGTCCCCATCATGCACCTATTCCACGGTGTTGATCTCATCTTCCACGATGTCATCCAAGGAGGTGACCCTATGCTCCACATCCGCACGCATGTACACCAATACATGCATTACATGGACCTGCATATAGCACATACATGAACAAATCAAAACATCTACAAGTAACATAGGTGCAATGGAAATCCCTCTTGTAAAACCCTTTTATGATCAGAGCACATACCTCTCTGTTGTGATCCACACATATTGGTGTCTTCGAGTGCACGACTTGGGAACAATTTAATCTCCACGGTTGGCGTCCCATTGCTTGACATAAATGCTCATCTTATGCAGAGTGTGTGAGAAGGATGACCCATGATGTCATTGTCCTCATAACTATAAGAACACCATTGTCTATAAGCACTCGATCTGCAAGATGGAATGCGTCGAAAGCATCATACGTGTTGAAAGTATTCCAATATGGAATGACATCACCCCACCCAAATACCAGCAATGCATTGGGGAGGCGAACCATGTACTATATCTGTGCTCTGACCATCTACCTGAGAGCACTTCCCATGATTCAGCTCCTCCAAGGACTCTAATAGCCGGTTGAATTCAACGCATTCTTGCTCGGTCTTTATCGCCTATCCTACCTCAAATGGATTGCATACGAGGACCCGCCATTATGGTAGAATGCGATCAATGGATGTCTCCACATGCATAGGCATCGGGCCTACAACGTCAAGCTGCCTCACTCAATCCTCCTCGCCTATAGTTGTGTTTAGGAAACACACTATTAGTAGTACTTCAGCACAATAGATTATTGATTTGCATGGATTTTTTCACATGCAAACCATACTTATGCATATATTTGGTTGCCTTCAAACCATACAAGTGGATGGCTTTCTCTCTTTGTAGCTCCTCCTCATTCTCTTTGCATCCACTTGATGCTTCTATGTCTTCAGTTGTGGTTGCCACATCTCATGAAAATTCCTTATTAGAATGTAGATGTCAACAAGCATTAACAAACAGAGGATTATGGTACTTGCTTGTTGGGATTGGATGGGTGGATTCAGTTGTACCCGTGGTGATTGACATCGGTCCCATTGCACTACCAGAGGTCACCAATTCATGTAGTGCCTGAATTGTTGAGTCCAGCTTCTCTGCCACACGAAGCCCAACCTTGGTTGTTTGCAAGGACATCACTCACAACAAAAACACAGGAATAAAGGCTGCATTGAAAGATCATACCTTGTTCCATGGCAATGATGTCACACTCCTCCTCAACTTGCTCTCCACGTTCAACTTCTCCCCTTGCACAAGAAGTTGTGTGATCGCAAAACTGTGGGAGGTGGCATACATAGGCCTTTCGACCAATGGGACCATTTCTACAGAATCCAATATATTACTAATTATTTGAGCTCCTACTCTGTGAAAAAAAAATAGTGTCCAAATGTAGAGAGTGTAATCTTCTCTCGTACCTTTGGGTATGGGACTGTCCAAGTGTATTAGATCGTTCTCGCCTCTGAACCATGATTTTTGCCCCTCATGCTGCCAGCCACTTTCTTGCCCACTCTGGTAGATACATGTGCCCCCACCATGCTCACTTCACTTTCCTATAGCATAGATGCCTACTTTGTCAATACATGAAATTCCCTGGGAGATGCAACATGTTGGGGGGGAGTGTATATGTACCGTCATTGTTGCAGGCTTTTGTGTTTTCGTGGGCCCCTATAGCGTATTGTAAGTCACGAATATTTGTTTCTCCTCATGTGGGTGCTCCCCTTCAAGATAGTCCAAGAATAATGGTCATTTTTTGTAGACTTCCTCCGGCCACTTTTGCTCCAACTGGAAGTCTTCATACATTGAAGTGTCTGGATCATGTATCATGGACTACTCCTCACACACACGCGACCACTCAAAGCCCCCTTTGCCACTTGTGCGGACATGAAACTATTGCATTCAAAAGTCCAAGTGCACTAGGTTAGACTCTCCACTATGAAACACAAACAATTCATCTCTCTAAAAGTGTGCGCCATCAAAGCATACTGATACACATGTCTCCAGCATGCAACTTTGGCATTCCTCTGGCCTATTAAGGTAGTATCAGCCTTGAATTTTTATGCAGGTGCATGAAGAGGCACTCCCTATGTTTGTGCTTGGTTTCTTGCATGTGTATGTAGAACTTATTCTTGTCGAGTTCGATTGACACTTCACTCACTTGTACCATCTTGGCCCTAGGGCAGGGTCCACAGCTTTAGGAGTCAATGTGTTCGCTTCATGAGCTTGTCATTAACACTGTAGTATGCTTCGCTCCACTTTCTCCAAAAGTCAGAGCACAAGAACTCATTGTGCTTCTGCATGATCGGGCAGACGGCCCTATTATACATGTCATGCACATGCATTCGAAGCCGTGTGATCAAACATAATACAAAAAGACAAAAAGGCAATGGAAAAGTGTCCCCTTCTTGCTCCTTACCTTCCACATCACCTGTGTGATGACTAGATGAGGGGACTTGTACCAATGCGGGACTGTAGATGCCTTCTTCTTATGGGCATCCAAGCACTCTTTTTGCTCGGGTGACAATCTTCGATAGATTGACAGCTCAGGTGTGTCACCTAGCACTTTGGCCTCGCAAATAAGGTCTACATAAGTGGTGGTGACCACTCCTTTCTATGCTAGCCTAACGCCAAAAGCAACATATGAAATGCTTCTTCAGCAAGGGTGAGCCAAGTCGATGAGTGCTTTTAAAGAAATAGTGTGTTAATCGTTAATCATCAAATTGTCCTTGATAATGCCGTAGACAACAACTCTCCATCTTCTGAGGGCACTTCTACTAAATGTTAATAGACACAAATATGTTGTCTCTCATCATGAGAAAAAGCTACCAGGTAACAATCAAGACAAAATGCATGAGTTGCTCGAAATGTAACGTGGCTACTAATTTAGAGTCACCCAAATCAGTAGACTATTATACTTACAGGTTCTCACTCATCCACCCCGTGTGGCGATGGTTTCCATCCCAAATGTAGAACATGGAATTCAACAAGAACACCCACTCTGTGTTCTTGATGTTCGTCGTTGCAAATTCTTCATGCTTTCTAAGCTAGTGCAAATTCCACTCCTTTTCCACATCCTCATCCACATCTCACTTTGGCATCTTCAATGTAGCCCTGGACACAAAGAAGAAATTCATTCCTGACACATACCCATGCGAGAAGAATGTTCTCCCAAGCAGATTTATTCTCCAGAAGGTGCCACTTGAGGTTGATGCAAATGAAGTTGCACCAAGATATCAACCAGGTGTCTCCCAAGCTATAGCCAGAAGGATCAACTTTGCCCTTGCTCTAGAAGCTATGGTGAAGGGCCACACAGTATTGAAATCCCTCAAACATGAGGTTTTCAAGATAGAGACTGAGAACTCTACAATGATGGGGGAGATCTACAATGTGGACATTGCCAAGAACCCAGCATGTAGTTGTCACAATTTTTTGGATCAAGTGACAAAAGGAAAGGCATTCTTGGCATGCAAGCACCTATATTATGTCTACCTCCATGTGTTTGGGATGGATGTCAATGTGAACATGTTCATACACCAACCCATGCTAAATAGAGTACAATTCGCAACTCATATTTGATAGTAGGAGAACATTTCCAACAACCCTAATTATGTAGCCAATCTATTTTTTCATTCGTTTTGTGGAACATAGTTCCTGACCCAATTATTTATCAAGGATTGATTTTGTGGAATGAATTTGGTTTCTATATATTTGTGCACTATCTAAAATACACGAGCAGCATAGACTTGAGTGCAGTGACTCCTCTTCTTAGGTAAATGATTTGTTGTCCCCTAATCAATTGTGTGGTAACATAAATGAGAGGCCTCCAATGTAGTGTGTTTAAAAGTACGGTCATGGTGGCCATCATTGCACAACCCATTTTGCACTCTGAAAATAAAAAACATGTTACAAAGAAGAAACAAAAAGAAACTTAAAAGCACAACTCAATTTCACAAAAAAATGGCACAACAAAGTGGCAAGGATTGCTCTCTGCTTCATGCAAGCAATGAGAGAGAGAGCAAGAGAGAGAGATGAGAACAAGAAGGATAAAGAGAGAAAAGAGGCAATCATGTTGTGGAGAGAGAGAAAGAGAGAGAGAGAGAGAGAGAGAGAGTGCAATGCATGCATGAGAGAGGGATAGAGAGAGAAGTGATAGAGCAAGGCATAGAAGGGTATAAAGGTTTGACATGAGGAAAAGGTGGACGAGGAGAGAGAGGTTGACATGAGGACTAGGAGGACGAGAGAAAGAGAGAGAGAGAGAGAGAGAGAGAGAGAGAGAGAGAGAGGAATAACTGGAATAGGTGGCACAAAAATTAGTGGGTTGCCAAAAAAAACTCACTCCAAAACTCGCTCAAAAAACTTGCTCCTTGCACACACTCAAATAGGTACACTCACATGCATCCATCCACCACTTTTGTGAAGGTATTTTTCTACAATTTGTGCATCACGTTGCATACAGGTGCATATTGCATCATTAAAGGAGAGGTTAACTCGTGGCATGTGTTATCAAAGCATAATATTCTACCTTATAGAAGAATCAAGACTAGTGATTCACACATGGCGACAATAAGAGAAAGAGGGGGGGAAAGGGAGGGAAAAGAGAGCCCACCTTGTTCTTTCTCCTCTATATCTTATTCTCTCATTCATGTATTCCCCTGTATGCAGCATGCCCGAGCCTCTTGTCTAGCTCATCTATTTATCATGCCTTGGTTTCCCCCATATTTCCTTATCTTGAAGCCTATTGTTTCTCTACTCCACTCAATCCTAGCCGTGGCTCCGTCTTATGTTCACCCAACTGATTGTGCATTGCATAGACATTATCCTTCAAATCCTTGGCCCTAATAGTAGCACCATGGATAGTTGTCCATCATTATTCCCCTTGGAAGTTACTCTCCCCTTATTCCAATCATACATTATTAGCCTATGGCTGCTCTGCATTATTATCATCATTGCTTTTCCTCTATCTTGCAAGCTTCCAACCAAGTCTAGAGTTTTTATTCTTCAATTCTATTTAAAAAAAATCTTTAAGGAAATTTTCCTCTTACTTCCAAAATTAATGTACATTAAGATATTCTACAACCAAAACTATGTCATAGGGGATGCTCACAATGAACTATAAAAGAGCTTCTCAAAACACCTATATTCTCATCTCCTTTATCTCAAAGATATTCTTCTCATCTTTTATCCTTCTCTATTTGAGAACTCGAGTAGGCTACTTACTTGTTGCTACTACATCAATGTCATCACGAGGTAAGAAATACTGAAATTTACTGCTACCTTACTAGAAGGGTATGCCATAAATTGGCAATGGCATAATCTTCAAGAGCAATTGATGTAGTCTCCTTCAAAATATTTTCCACCTTACAGATTTTCTTTGGACGACTGAGAACTCAAGTATGGGTTTGCAAAGTGGAATTCGTAAACTAGGTGGCATAATTTGGCTTGAAACTCATTAGTAGGTTGGTAGCTAAACGTTTGCAAAGAAAATTCCTTGGATGTTTTTCCTAGTATTGAGCTTGCAACATCATGAAAAGAAGGCAAGCATGGATTTGGTATTAATAAAACTATTTAGATAGTTTGGTTTTGTAGACGATTGCCTACTATAGTAGTTAATCCAATTGTTAGTGACCACCACATACTATAGTAATTAATCCAAATGCGAGCTACCATGGACTAATAGTTTATGTGTTTTTGTGGAGGTGAGGAAAATTCTCCATTTTGTATCCTATCACCTACTATGGTAATTAATCCATATATTAGTTGGCATGGACTAATGTTGTGTGTGTCTTTTACAAAGGCTAGGAAAACTCTATAATACCAATATTCAAGGGAGATAGAAAAAAAGGCTTCAAATAACGTTAGAAAATGAAGTACCCCATAACCATTTAAAATGTGGCAAAAGGAAAGTGACAGTCCCCTTAATTACTTCACATCAAATAGGCCATGTGATCATAATACCACTACTTTAATGCTAGTGCATAGTGAGACAAATTGCATTACAAAGAAATTTGACCTATATACATCTTACCCATTTTGGTTAAGTTTGGGGTTAGGGTTTGTCCCATGAATCCTTTTAAATCCTCTAGACAATGCTACAATTTACATCAAGCACACCCTCTCAAACTGCAATGGATATGCAAAGGAGGCTTTACAAAAAATCTCTTTAAACTTTTGGAATAAAAACTTTGCATTATGGCAACCGATTTGAAAAAGAAAGAAAGCAAAAGAAATACATAGAGTGCAAAGAGAGTAACAAAAAAGGGCAAAGAGTGCAATAAATAAATTATGTACATAGTGTACAATTTAACCTTCAATTCTCCCTCTTAAGTGCTATCTAGTTCTAGCAAAAGACCCAAATGACATTTGTTAAGGGAGAGTGGCTTAACAAAGATATATGTAACTTTATCAATTGCACATTTGACCCTATATATCTTCACTCAATATAATGATGTTGCCTATTTCCTATTTGGTCCTTGAAAAACTAGAAGCTGACCCACTATGCAAATGTCATAGAAGGGAGATGGGAATAGGATCTTGAGATATTGTGGGATGATGCTTAAAAGGATGGCATCAATGAACGTTGTTCTTTGAAGACTTACATATGGACCATATAGCAAGACTTACATATGAAGGTCATCCTTTGAAGACTTATATATGGAGCAAATATTAAGAAATAGATATCTCCCTACTCTTCGGGCAACTTTTGGATGCTATTTTCAATTTATGGGATGGTATGAATATTCCAAACAAGTCAAGATATCTATTTTTAAAGGTGGATTTTAATAAGGCCTATGATAGGCTTGAATAAGATTTCATTGTTTAGTCACTACTAGATATGGGCTTAAGGCTAACCTTGGTGTCCTGCATTAAACATCTACTTTCTGCTGCAACTCCAAAATCTTATATGGTGAGGGAGTAAAAGCCAGTTAACCCTTGTAGTTGACTTGAAATTGAGCCTTTGAATGCTTTTTAGATAGAGAGAAAAAAGAAAAAGATTTGAGATCTCAAAGAGATAGAATTTCTCCAAATCTCCATAGGACTACATAAGAACTGACAAGTAGGGGTTTTTGGGCCTTTGAAAAGCAATGGAACAGAAGGTTTTGGAAATTGTGGTCCCAATTATCAAGTCCAAGACATGGATCAAAAACGTTTTAGCAAATAGATCTATTTGTAAACACTGCCAAAATACAAATGATGAGCAACATAGAGGTCTTAGGACCTCTTGAGTCCACCAGAATGAACAGATCTACAAATGGTTGCTTCAAACTTAAGTTCCATAAAATTTAGACTTGTTGTCCCAAAATAGATCAACTCTATTGTGCACAAAATAGAAACTTGTAAACGTTACATAATGTAGGCTCTTCATGTGCTCTTCAGTCTGAATTTTGATATCAAATGCAAAAGTTACGGTGAAAATGGTGAAGGGCTGTCAAGCTGCCATTTCTCTGTGACTTCTGCAGAGAAGCTTCTTCACCTCAAAGATAGCTCACAAATCCAAGAATGTCTCTCCCTCTTGTAAATAAGAGGGTATTCACACACTAGGCAAGCTCCTCCGATGGCCAATCAATCTCCACTATGTGGCTATGGCAAGCCTCGAACACCTCAAGAAGTGCCTCAATCCGAAGCTCCTCTCCCGCACACACCACATGCTCGATGCCATGGTGCTCTGATTCCATCTATGAGTTCACAATGGAAGCAAAAAATAATAGAGAGTGAGAGCTAAAGAGGAACACACAGATTTATAGGTGCTAAACCACCCTTATCTTCTGTCATTCATATATATATATATATATATATGTTGAGTATTGCATACATAACTGGGGTTAAGGCATAGTGGCCTTTAATCCCCATAGTTTTGATTGCCAAGGCTCTTGTTTTGTGGGAGGTGTAGGTGTGTGTGTGTTTGGTGGCAGTTGAGGTGGGTGTAGTGGTTGATTGTGAAGTGGTGTGATGGGGTGGATAGGATAGCTATGCATGCATTGATTGTGTGGTGGTTCCTAGATAAGTGCATACATGTGACAAGTTAGGGTTATGAAAATGACTAGTGGGATCAGGATCTTGAGGTTTAAAAATGGCTATTTTTAGTGCCTCCTTCTCCTCCTCCCTTGAAAGTGATTCAATGTATGCAACATGGAGAGTTTCAAAAGCATTGAGGCCAGTTTGTGGACCATGTTGTTCATGGCATCAAATACTATACTATACAATGTAATAATTCTATAAAGAAATTCGTCATTCTAAACTTCCATGCCTAGAAGTTGTTCTTGTCAAGCTTTTCAGTGACAATCTGAGAAAGAGAATCAGATGCTATTTCAGAACACCGCAAAATATTCTGTCACTGCAAAAAACACAGCTTTTGCCTCACACGGGCAGACCTGCAAACCTGACGAAAGTGGTTTTTGACCACATAGTCACTTCCTAGTGACGATTTTGCATCAACAGGCAACAAGCATGATTTTGCAACTCCCAAAATCTCTACACACAGGCATACGATGCAATTTCTGCGGTAACTTTTCACCGACTAGCCGTGCAGTGGTCGCACAGCAAAAACAGGGCCTTTTTCTGAGTGCCTACGGAGAACTTCCACCTCCAAAACGGGCCCCGAAATGACCTCGAATCAAAATATAATGCCCTCTCGCCACACTGCGAAGGGCGTCTCAATCTGAGACAGTGCACTCTTGCACTTCCGGCTGTGCTACCTGCAGAGATTTTCTCCCAAACTCGAAAAAGGAAAGCAACACTGGTCCTCTTACCAGGACACTGCGAACTTGGTTTGCTTTCTTGAGCTCCTTACCACGAACAAGGCTCTGATACCATGTGAAGATAGTGGGAGAGAGGGAAGGAGTCTCACTTGAGGCTTTCTCACTTTCTAGCTATATAAAGGGGGTATTTTAGGATTATGTTGGAGCCTAGAAGGGTGATTGGGAGAGTTGGTAGCAAGTGTAGAAATTTTGGCAACATAATTGTGCAATTGATAAGTTCGCACCCAGGCCCCCTAGGTCACTTTATAGGCATCATAGTGTTGTCTTCCTTCTTTTTAGACATATTTATGCCTCTTCAGACACTATACATGGTTGATTTATGGTTGTATCCCCTTGTTTAGCTATATTTATGCCTCTTCAACAAACACTCTACACAAATTCATTGCATCATGAGGTAGCCAAATCAAATGACCCCATTGACTTAGCTATCTTAGCTTATTGACTTGGCTATCTTAGCACCCTTTCTAATATAGGTACTTTGTTACAACCTTGGTTGTTCTTTTCCTTTTTAGAAATATTTAAGCCTCTCTAAATATTGTACAACAAATCATTCCATCATGAGGCAACCAATTCAACTAACCCCGCTGACTTGCTATCTTAATGCCCTATCCGGTTGAATGTCCTCCTAGAGGATATGTGAGCTAGGGTATGATCCTTGGGCATCCTTAAGTGTAAATGAGGTTTGATGACATCGGATGTAATTTTGGGCTTCATGCTATCTCAGCACCTTGAGATGCTAACAACACCCTGAGATGCTATCCCAGTGCTTGAGCTTTCTTTTGGTCTTTCCTTAATCTTTTGATGACATGAAGTAATGTACTTACTCCTAGTGGCAAGTGCACTATAATAGTGCAAATAAGGCTTCTTGAGCCATGCTAAGTTAGCTCGTATCTCAATGGTGATGCTGTGTTGAGGAACCTATGTGATACCATTGATTGATGTGAAGTGACAAGGATACTTCTTAGTATGTATAAAGGGTGTGGAGGCTAAGAGTTGTTGGTACCCTATGACTTGGCCTTCTAGAGTTTTACCCTAGGTTGCTAAGATAGGCCTATCTCAGTGTGATGATATGCGAGGGACACTAGTGCACTAGTTTGGGTGCACTAAGGGTTTAGACATCATCACAAGGGTGTGAATATACATTGTGGATAATGGTAGACACTGAAATGATCATATAAATGAATGTTTGGGCCTCAAGTCATGCCACTCCTTATGCTCAAACTCTTGTACCCTCCTGGATACATGTACATGCAATATCAGCTTGGCTTCCTTGTGTGAAATCACAAAGAAACCTCCCAAAAGTCTCTTTGCTAACTATCTCAGCGTATGATGGAGGGTTATCCTCTAGGGAAGCTTGCTCATCAAGAGTGACTGGAGACTTGATTCCACCTACTTATTGAGAACCCCATTATAATTCACGAGCTTCTTCTAACATTGGACCAAATTTCTTACCAACCAGGCCATCTGAGACCTCATTGCAAAGGTGCTTGCATCTCATTGCAAGGATTGGAGTGGGAGCTGTTGGTGAACTGAAAGGAAAGCATGGAGTGAACACAAACTGAGAATTCTTGCTTACAAAATGAAGAAAGGTGAGGTCCTTAAGTAGGCACCTCTTACATGATCACTGACATCACTGATGACCTCTGAGCTCCACAATCATCTCCTCAATCTGCTCCTAGATTCTCTCAATCATCCTATGTGGCTTCTGCCACCACCTAACAATGCTTATGGGCACCTAACTGTGCCTCTAGCACACACACATAGAAACCAAGGTGTGCCTGGGGCATACACCTTGAGATATCCCATCATACCCCCCCTCAAGGGAATGCCTCAGGCTATGTCAAGGATACATCTAGTCTCATAGTTTCTCATGCCATCTCATGGTGGTCAAGGATAAATCTATGGCTAGGTTCTCATGCTAGCAAGGGGTTCCCAAGTGTGTGAAGTAAACAAAAGGGATACAAAAGACCTTCCAATGGTTATCTCCCATGCATGTACATGCACACAATGTCTGCAGGAGGTACCATGGAGCAAAACACATACACATGGCCTATATCATATGGTGACCAGAGGTGTTTACAAAACACACAATAGTTTATTTCATTCATTTTGGAGGACTATCCAGGCTAAGTACCTTGACTCAACATAAAAAAGGGAGATCTGGAGCATATATGGAGATGATTCAAAAAGCATAATCTTCATAGGATGCCTCATCTTGTGGAGGCACATCAACTGAAAGTAGATTGGCAGTCGCTGGTTTTGTAGTTGCTTCCTTTTTGGCTCTACAAAACTTTTCATGGTGATTGTTTTTGCCACAATGTTTGCATGGATTGATCTTGAAGTAGTCTTTTGAGAGGTGATTAGTCTTCCCACAATGTTTGCAAGGTGAAAACTTGCCCTTCTGGATTTTTATGGCATAGGCTGTGTCATTGCCTCTCCAGAGTTCCATGTGCCTTTCTTCTTCTTGAAGAGTAGAAATAAGACCTTCAAGATTAGGATTAGGAAGATTTTCAAAGTGGTAACAACATGATCATAACCTTCAGGCATACTCTTGAGCAACATTGCCATTGCATCATGTGTAGTGATTGGAGAGTTGACAGAAGCAAGTTGAGTCATGAGACTCCACATAAGATTGACATGGGCAGCCAGAGGAGTGCCACTAACCATCTTCAATTCAAAGAAAGCAATCTTAAGTGACAATTTTGAGATGTGAGAACTAGCACCAAAAATAATGTCAAGCTTCTGCCAAGCTTCTGAAGGAGACTCTAAGTCAAAGATGTGATGAATATAGTCATCTCCTAAGGCAAGAGCAATGATGCCATAGGCCTTCTCCTCTCTAGCAAGATCTCTTGTCAGGTGTGTCAGAGCTGAGGATTCTCCAGCATTAGAGGCTATTGAAGAAGAAGTTGAAGCCGGTTTGACAAGCCCCCAGAGGTTTTCCCTCATCAATGCAAACTTAACCTTCATCTGCCATGTGTGAAAGCCTTTACCATTGAACTTATCCATATTCAAGATGGTAGCCATGAGAGGGTCTAACCCAGAATGGGCAGTGTCTACTCTCTTACAGGGCTAGAAAGAGCTTCAAAATACAAGCATTTAGAATAGCAAAGGCTTGCAACCAAATTCCATACTACAAAACATAATGGAAATTATGTTTTCACTTGCATGCTTCATAGAGGTGGTTAAATGAAAGTATTCCAAGCAAATCTAGGTATAGCAACTTAAAAGAAAGTTGTAGCCACAGTTATACTGATGCTTTTCAATACTTTAAAACCTCAGAAATGTTAAAGTAGCATCTAATGTAGCATCAAACTCACAACCTTGTTAAAACTATCCAAAATAGAGGCCTGAACTTGGAGGGCTTGTATCTCCTTCTTCAAAGCAAAGAAAATAAGGATTTTTGAAGCAAAAGAAAGCTCATATACCAGAGAAGATCCAATACAGAGGTTGGGCGAAATGGCATGCGATATTGCTGGCTGGAGCATCATCAAAATCGACTGGTTTTTGGCTTTGTTCTCCTTGAATATGCAACCATTGCTACTCAGATTTCAACACAAGATACCCAAGGTATGGAGAAGCTTCCCCTAAAAGGAACTATAGAAAGGTGGAGCAGACACAGAGAAAACACAGAAGACAATTTCAACAATTTTCGTGGAATGGCGACCAGCAGGGACGACCTTTCTTCAATTGCTTGCAGGTGGAAGTTCACCCATATGAGGGGTATCTCCAGCAGGAAGGGCTTGGAGAATGGTAGAGAAAGGAGGGAGAACAAGCTCTAGCAAGATTTGGGAAGAAAGGGAAGAAATGGTGAAGATGAAGAAGAAGATGGAGAAGAAGAAGATGATGTGGCACAAATGGGCTCAAGGAGGATCAAAGGGCTCTGATACCATGTTGCTGAACTGAAAGGAAAGCATGGAGTGAACATAAATTGAGAATTCTTGCTTATAGAATGAAGGTGAGGTCCTTAAGTAGGCACCTCTTACATGATCACTGACATCACTGATGACCTCTGAGCTCTACAATCATCTCCTCAATCTACTCCTAGATTCTCTCAATCATCCTATGTGGCTTCTACCACCACCTAACAGTGCTTATGGCACCTAACTGTGCCTCTAGCACACACACATAGAAACCAAGGTGTGCCTGGGGCATACACCTTGAGATATCCCATCAGGAGCTACATTGCAAGTAGGGGGACCTAAGAAGCATGCACAAGCTCCCTCCAATCCACCAGATGTGCTCGCCTTTTTCAATATGTATAGCTCCTATTGAACAAGATGATGATAATAAAGATACATAGAAAATACTAACTTTGATGGTCTACGCACATGAATACTCTGCATTTGGGACATGCGGCATGCCCATATCACTACTATTTATGTACACATACATTCTAGTTTTTCCTATTATTCTAGTGCCTCTTCATGAGGTAAACTTTATTAGAGGCAGTTTCCTTCTCATAAGTGGCACATAATTTCTTCCACAAATCTTTCATAGTCTTCTCATTTACTATTGTGTAATAAATTGACTCTGCAAGATAAAGTCTAGCAATAGACTTTGCTAATGCATCCAACTCATTCCAATCATCCTCAAATATAGCTACAGGCTTAGTTGCAATTCCTTCCAAGGGTTTACGCTGCTTCTTATGAATAAGCACATCCCTTATCTGTTTTGCTCACAAATCAAAATGCAATTGACTCATGTGCATATACCATGCATCCATATGAGCAAATCTTGCCCAAAAGAAAATGCCAACTACAATGGCAATCTAAATGCTAATAAGTGCCAAATGCCTCAAGCATAAACATCATCCATGGGCATATGCATAAAAAAATATCTCATCCAAGAGAGCATAGCACTATCAGTGCATCAATTACAATGTGTCAAGGTTGTCCCTCAGCGTAAAATAACATCCATGTGCAAAGCATCCATCAAAATAGCATCCCACAAGGCAATCTGGGCCTATCAACACATCCAACAAGAACTGCAATTTATCCAAATGGCCTGTAAATCATCCACTGTGACCCAATGCAAACCACGAATGAGTGCACACGACTCAAACTGCAACTAGAGTGATCTACATAAGGTATGCCCAAAACCACGGTTTCATAGTAGCAATGATCGATGCTACAAAATAAATCATGACATGCCTCAAAACATGAACAATACTGCATATCCGAACTTAGTAATGCAATTGCTATGTAGTAACAACCAGCAGTCAAAGTTTGAACGTAGTATAGGATCACCAATAGTGTTATTGGTGTCTCCAAAAGACTGAGAAACACCTACACATATCCACTCTTGGCAATGGAAGTGCTAGGGTCGGGACTTAAATCTGACTAATGTTGGAAAAAGGAAAAGATAGTACAAAACATAGAAAGAATTGAGACAACTATTTGTATAGTAGAAATATTCCAAATAGTTTGTATTTCAGTAAATGGCAACAACAACCCTAATGTAGGAGATGAAGATCAGATTATAACAACATCTGATAGTGTTCCGACTTCAGTCGGGTAACAGTCAGAAATAGACATTGTTCAAAACATGATGTGGTGGATAAGGCCACTACTACTGGCTGTTAGGGACAATTATAACTATTCCTACAGTTACAAAATTATCCATTACTTACTAATGTAACTCCCCTTTATTAGGGGTCTACTAACCCTCCTTAGTTGAGGTCCACGTGGGTGAAGAGGTCATCCTCAACAGAGAGCTTGATTAGAACTTGATTCATTGTAGAGATTGCATGTTTGCCTATCACAAGAAAGCACTAAATCATCCATAGCTACAGACCCAGATTTACCATTGCTAGAAACATGAAAGCATAGAAAAGCTTTATGGTAGGTGAAAACCATATGATTTACAATGACTACATGAAAAATAGACTAGTAGATGCAACAACTCCCAAGAAAATCAAATCAACAACGACGTATTGTCGCAAAGATGACTTCTAGAAAAGCAGAATTGGCATACAACCACATTCAACGAGCGAAGTCATTGAGAAATCACTTGAAGCTGGACCACTATTGGAATTCCTTCAAAACTTCTATAAATGACTTCTTCACGAGATGAAAATCAGCTGGATAGCCGCCACAACATTCCAGAGAAGTGAACACACTGTGAGACGAGTGAGATGTCTACGACGCTATGGCTCAAAGTCAGTAATCAGCAAGAAGCAAATTGTACATCAACTCCTTTCCGACCATACAAGTGTGCAACAATAGTAAGACAAGCCAGCATGTAATCATCGGATTACCAGCGGACAGTCGTCTGACTGTGCAACAAGCACAATCAAATACTCAAGGCGACAAGATCTAGAAAAGTGCAAGTAGATTTGTTATCAAACTGCACTACATGCAACTCAACAATAGCCAGTGACTACAGTGCTCTATTTCTCTCTTACATGGCAAGTACCTTAGTCCATGTCGGATAACTTTCAGGAGAAAATGTCACCTCATCAAATTGGCTACACCTATTTCATAAGAAACCGTGCTAGACAAGAAGCGGGAACACAAACAGATGATCAAGATGAATAACGATCAAAAAAGGCAAAAAGAAGTTTAAAATCAATCTCTCTTCAAAGAGAAGCCTCCCAAAACAAGTTCAGGCACTACAAGTAGAGGGCATTAACATGATTAGCTGAATTTGAGGAAGATGAGGAGGAAATCTTACTTAGGAGAAATCCTACTGTTTTCCCCATATTTGAAATTGATGTAATCAAAATCATTGATCAGTGTACATGCTCAAATCAACAACAACAACCACCCGACCTACATCCCACCACGGTAAAATAGAACATGGTCGAAAAATAGTCGGAGGTAGATTCTATCAACTACAATATGACAAGTGGCAATCTTGCCCACACAGATGACACCCTACAAGAAGACAAGCAAAAATCAGCTACACAAGCCATCCTAGAAGCTGAAACTCAATTTGAGGAGCATATGCAAAAGAGTGCGAGAGTCCAACAAGATGGCTTGGAAGAGATGAACCTTGGAGACCCCGACAACCCCAAGACAATCTTGGTAAGTATAGGTCTTCCTCCACCTTTCAAAATGGCATTAAAAGACTTATTGATAGAGTATAAAGACATCTTTGCTTGCCATTACACTGATATGAAGGGAGTAGACCCTAAGTTCTATCAACACAAGATCAATTTAAAGCAAGATGCTATCCCAATGATACAAGGAAGATACAGAATGAATCTCAACTATGCAAAACAAGTCAAAGAGGAAATTTATAAGTTGTTGAGAGTTGGTTTTATATATCCTCTCACCCATGTTACATGGCTTTCACGTATTGTCATTGTGCCCAAAAAGAAGGGAAAACTTGGAATATGTGTAGACTACAGAAAGCTCAATGCTGCCCCCATTAGTGACTTTTCCTCTACCATTTTGTGATTCCTTACTAGATGCTATAGCAGGTCATGAAATCTATAGTTTTCTTGATGGTGTCAATGGCTACAACCAAATAAGAATGGCACCTGAGGATAAAGACAAAACAACATTTGTCACTAAATGGGGAGTATTTGCTTCTAATGTCATGACATTTGGTCTTAAGAATGCTCCTCCAACCTTTCAAAGGTACATCCATCTTTTATGAGAGTCTTCCTTGATGATTTTTCAATATTTGGGAAAAGAGTGGAACATCTACAACACTTGAGTTTATGTTTTGCCAAGTGTAGAATGGCTAGTCTAAGCTTAAACCCAGCCAAATGTGCATTTGCTATGAGTAGAGGAATCCTCCTAGGGCACATTATCTCACAAGATGGAATGGAAATAGATCCAAACAAAGTGTTAACCATTCAACATGCCAAACCACCCAAAAACATTAAGCAGCTTCAAAGATTTATGGGCCAGATTAAATGGCACTGCAGATTTCTTAGATACCTTGCTGACATATGCTATCCTCTCACAAAACTCACACAGGAAACTGAGCCATACATTTGGGGTGATGCACTATAGGATCCCATAGGATAGAATAGATGCATCTTGCAAGAGGTGTGAGAGCACAATGAAAGAAAGATGGTAGTTCTCTATTATGATTATGAGAGAGAGGTCTCTCTCTTATAGAAAGGGGGAGAAGGCAATCCCTTCCCTACATAAGTGGCAATCAGCCCCTACATCAGTGGGAATCACTTGATGTGCCTTTACAACACACACAAACACACATGTGACTCCCCTAGATGCACACATGCACCATAGAGCAAGCCCTTGATCATACTTACCCCAACAAACCCCCCTCAAGGGGTTGCCTCTTGCAGTGTCAAGGATACATGTAGTCTCATAGTTTCTCAAGCCATCTCATGGTGGTCAAAGATTAATCTATGGCTAGGATCTCATGCTAGCAAGGGTTCCCAAGGATGTGAGGTTCACAAAAATGGGATAGTCAAAACACATATCACATGGCCTACATCATATGGTGACCAGAGGTGATTTACATAACATATTCTTTTTGGAGTACTACTCCAGGCAGAGAACCTCAAAATTTGACCAAGTGATGATAAACAAAAAAGACAAAGTGCCTAAAAAGCATAGTCTTCATTTTCTTCATTTGTTGATGGAGTTCTTCCTTCAGGCATAATTGCTTTGTTGTTGAAGTAGTCCTTCTTGTCTTTAGCTTATTCTTTTGTAGACTTCTTTCCATTCACAACATTACATATCTTCTTTTTCATAAGCATAAACTTGGCTTTTGTTTGTCAAGTATGGAAACTAGCTCCATCCAACTTCTCAAAAAAGGTCTTAGCTTCCATGGCAAGGTCTTACCCGAGGGTAGTGTCTAGTGCCTTACAAGTGAAAATATGAGCAATAAAAAATAATCCTTCAAAGTACAAGCATTTAGTGTAGCAAAGACTTGTAACCAAATTCCATACTACAAATTAATGATGCTTTCACTGGCATGCTTCATAGAGGTGGCTAAATGAAAGTATTCCAAGCAATTCCAGGTATAGCAACTTAAAGGAAAGCTGTAGCCACAGTTGTACTGATGCTATTCAACACTTTAAAACATCAGAAATGCTAAAGTAGCATCTAATGTAGCATCAAACTCACAACATTGTCAAAACTGTCCAAAACAGAGACTAGAACTTGGAGGGTGCAATTCTCACAGCTCATAGTTCTATTCAAGGGGATTTTAATGCAAGAAGAAAGGCCTTATACCAGAGAAGAGCTACTAGCAAGGAGGGGCACAATGTTGCGCCAGGTCACCATAGCCAGGCTTGAGAAGACAGACTGGTTTTTCGTCATTTTCTCCTCCATCTCTTGTCCAAATGAGCTCATATTTCAGCAGCAGCTTGCCTCAGTGTCATCCAGCATGGGCTCAGAGGAATTTGTAGATAGGTAAGTACAGAGGCAGCATTGCATGAAATTTTGTCAGAGAGTGTGAGTGTTGGCATTACACGTACAGTCAAAATTTCTCTGATTGCTTGCAGCTGGAAGTTTGCCCATACGTGAGGAGTTTGCAACTCAAAGGGTTTGGGCAATGGTCATTTGTAGGCAGAGAACAGAGCTCTCAAAGATTTGGGGAAGAAGAAGGAAAATGGAGAAGATGAGAAACTAGTAGTTTATGCTAGAGATAGCATCTAATGCTAGGCTAGGCTAGATCTAGAACCTAAAGCTCTAATACCATTTGTAGAATCCCATAGGATAGAATAGATGCATCTTGCAAGAGGTGTGAGAGCACAATGAAAGAAAGATGGTAGTTCTCTATTATGATTGTGAGAGAGAGGTCTCTCTCTTATAGAAAGAGGGAGAAGTGTTAGATATCAATGCTCCACTCTCATGTAACTGCGGAAACCAACTAACTCTACTTGTAAGCCCCCCATATGAGGAGAAGGCATTTGAGTAGCTCGGTTATCCGATAGGTCCTGGTTTGGACACCAGATGGGGGCCATGTGTGGCCTGATGGCTGGACAAAGTTGGCACACTGCCAACTAGGCTACATGCAAGTATGTGAAGGCATCCCATGACTGACTCCATTGAGGGTAGACGGAGCTTTTCCCGAGGCAGCCCACTCTCAGGTTGCGAGGCCCATTTGGAGTCCCAGATGATCCCGGATGGCTGTGGGCCGAACGGTGTCCGTAGGTCAGTTGCTCTATTTTGCGCACCGGTTCTTTCATGTGGTCGGTGGCCTATTTCAAGACCAACCCCCAGTCGACCGTTTTGGGCAGATTGGGTTGGTCACCTAATTGAGCCCAACTGACTATGACTGGTGGCTATATAAGAGCAAGCCCGTGAAGCCCATTTCATCACTAGCTATAGCAACCCTGATTCCTTAGCATCCAGCCTCCGCCTCTATTGTTTCCAGCTTGCCATCGAAGCTTCTCTCACAAGAGCGCATGGTTGGGAGGCAGCGCCATCTATTGCATCAGTTCTACAGTAATCAAATTTTTGATTCTCCATACTATCTAGTTTTCTCTCTTATGTACGAGATCCTGTTATCTGTTGAGCATAGACGTTGTATTATTTTCTTACAAGAAGGTAATACCTTCCCTACATAAGTGGCAATCAGCCCCTACATTAGTGGGAATCAATCCCTACATCAGTGGGATTGCCTTTGTCTTACATTATCACTTAGGTCACACACTAGACACATCATAGCACTTGATGTGCCTTTACAACACACATGTGACTCCCCTAGATGCACACATGCACCATAGAGCAAGCCCTTGATCATACTTATCCCAACACGCACAACATTATGCTTTTAATATCCTGAAGAAAACGTTGATGATAGCACCTATACTACAACCTCTTGACTGGGACTCTTCCATTTGAGGTTTTTGTTGATGCTACTGATGCAGCAGTAGGTGCAGTGCTTATGCAGCAAAAAACACCTGCAATTAATAGGAAGATTGGCCAGATGGATGCTCTTGTTGCAGGAATTTGACTATAGCATTGTGCAAAGGCCTAGAAAGAAACATGCCATTACTAATTACTTGAGCAGGTTGCTATCAGGAGAAGCTCCAATAGGTATACTAGATGAACTTCCTGATGATGCATGCATTTTCATGGTAAGAATTGAAGAACCACCAAATTGGTATGATAAAATGCTATTCTTCCTTACTGATGGTTTGATCCCTAAAACATTAACTAGAAATCAAAGAAAGAAACTTGTTTTACAGAGCAGACCTTTCCTAGTCATTGCCGATGTTTTGTATAAAAGAGGAATTGAC
Organism: Dipteris shenzhenensis; assembly: GCF_047967505.1. Lineage (NCBI taxonomy): Eukaryota > Viridiplantae > Streptophyta > Polypodiopsida > Gleicheniales > Dipteridaceae > Dipteris > Dipteris shenzhenensis. The sequence continues at coordinate 47,124,419 of NC_141606.1, forward strand.
CATTTCATTAGAAGATGTGTGCAAGATCATGAACAAAAAGTTGTCCTAGCTAAAGCCCATGGAGGACCAGCAGGAGGACACTTTTGTGGAGACATTAGAGGTAAGAATATTTTGCAAGATGGTTTATGGTGGCCTACAGTTTTAAAAGATGCTCATAATTGGGCCAAAGCATGTTTGCCATGTCAAAGAGATGATAGACCACTTGACGGTGATAGGAGGCCCCATCAACCAATTCTCCCCTTGGGACCTTTTCAGAAATGGGGACTAGATTTTATTGGACCCATCAAATCTCCGGCAAAGTTTTCAGGTAATCAATATATTTTGGGTGCCACTGACTATTGTACAAAATGGGTTGAAGCTGTAGCACTCAAGACATGCAAGGCTAGGACTATGGCACATTTCCTTTATCACAACATTGTCACCAGGTTTGGTGTTCCTATTAAAATAGTGTCCGACAAAGGGACCCATTTCCTCAACAAAACACTTAGGAAGATGGCTAAAATGCACATGATGTTGCATAAAAAGTCTACAACCTATTACCCACAAGCCAATGGGTAGGCTGAGAGCTCCAACAAACTGATGAAAAAAGTATACACAAGAACAGTAGCTGATCTCACCCAGAGGATTGGTATCAGCACTTGCATTCAATACTATGGGCACTTAGAATAGCACACAAGGTTGCGAGTGGATTAACACCTTTTAGGTTGGTGTATGGCTATGAGGTAGTAGTACCTATGGCATTTCTGGCAAGTAGCCTGAGAGTGGCAATAGATAAAATTTATCCCCAGAAGATTCCATCAATGCAAGATTAGTATAACTTCTACAATTGGATGAGGAAAGGCTCACAAGTTCACATACTGCTGATATTATTCATCAAAAAAGGAGGGCAACATGGATTAATAGAAACATCAAGTTCAAATTGTTCAAGAAAGGTGATTTAGTGTTAATGTTTAACACAAATTTGGGGAAAATGGTTGGAAAGTTTAAGCTAAGATATGATGGCCCCTTTAAGGTGCTTGAAGTTTTTGATCAAGGTACCTTTAAATTTGCTAACCTTCATGGGCATGCATTTGACAAACCAGTGAATGGTTTTAGGCTAAAACCTTACATTAGACCTGACCCAACTCAAGCAAAGATAAATACAATCTCTCTGCAGTTCTGCACTCACCTCAATCAAAATGATATATATGTTTCAACTATTCAAATTGACGGGTTTATGTCCAATAGACTCTGACACCAGTCCGACATCCACCAATGAAACGTGTTGTTTCATCTTTGGCAACATTTAGGTATGCTCTAAACCCTACTGGTCCAATCCCATAAGTGGTGAAGATACACCAAACTTAACTGGCATGCCCACAGTGGAGAGCCTGTCCCCAACGACCATCCGACACCAGTCTGATGAGGCAGGGTCCGATTTTGACTCCGCCTCCAACTTTGACTCAAATCCGATGGATACAAAGCCAACGACTGAGCATTCCGATTACAATCCGACTCTGACCACCGTGTATGACTCGGACCCCAATCCGACAAGCGTGCGCGAGTGGGTGAACGACTCTAACTCCAATCCGCCCGACACGTGCAACATTAATCATCCCATCCAACTCAAATCTAATCAATATTTCCAAGTTCGCTCTGCCAGTATAGTCCGATTCTGATCTGACTCTGACATTCGCTTCGTGCAAAAGGAAACGCCACGCCTCGGATCAGACTACTATTTTGCCATCTGGCACAACTCCAATGTACAGTCGAGTCTCTGACAAACACCCCAACCCTACTCCAACAACAACGCAATCTGTGCCACACACGATCGATCCTTTGTACCGACAGGATAGCCAAAGGACATACACGGTATGAATATGATCCTTGTCGACAAGCCTTTTCCCTCGGATGAGGCTCACACCCCCACAATAGCCATTCTCGTCGACCCCTCCCCGACGAACTCCATCATCAAGAATACCTCCCGCGGTGCCAAACAAAAGATGATAAGTAGTCCCTCACACATGCCAAAAAACACTTCCAACTCATTACATGCGGCATTGACAGACCGCCCATTACAACAACAAATCAACAAAAGCTTTTACCACGAGCCATATGGCACCCAAAAGAGGCCATCACCTCACATTTTCCAACCCAGTAGAAGAGCTAGAGCCAACAAACCTCCAACTCTTAAGCACTGCAGCGCTTCTTGACGTAGCCATGGCTCCTAAGAATTCTCTCACCCTTGCTTGGAAAAGTCCACCCGGCCGCGGAGAAGACTATACACATCCCAGATCCGAATGAGATGGACTCGGATGACAAACCACCACTTCCACTGCAAAAGAAGCAGATGCTCACCGCAGGCTTTGCGAATTTCAAAGTATCATTGGACCTATCCAAGCATCAGAAATGGCTCAAGAAGATTGGCTTATTGCTCTGACACAATACGAGAGTTTCTAGAATAGCGAAGGTATGCTAGCTGAGAATATCATGCTTTCCCTTGATATTATCGCAAGGTTTTTCACTTTCCTATCATAAATGAGGAGGTTGTCTACGAAAAATGTCGATTTCAACATGCAGAAGGAGTTCCGCCCACCGGAGACACAAAAGAAATACTTTTTTATCAATAATGTTCAGGATTTAACAAGATGATAGCAATTTGTTTGGTATCTCAAAAGGATGCAGTTGCTCATCAAAACTAATACTAGGAGGAGAGAATCTTATGCTACACTAAGTGTGACTGAGAAGGGAACCAAGATATCATGGGCACATCTGCTACACTCACGCCTAATGAGCGATATCGCCAGAAAAGACTTGAGTGCCTCCAATGCTCATTCAAAGATAGGGCCGTTCATTGCTGCATTGTTTAAATTTGCTAGTCAGATGGGTACGAAGGCCTCGAAGGTAGTCCATGACTAAAGTGAAGAGCACACAAAAACAAAGCAGAACAAACAACATTAGGAGGAAAAGGCAAAGAGAGATATGCTACAAGTGTTGGAAGATGCCTAATACTCCAAGGAGGAAGCCACTATGCCTGCGGCCAATCCTTGGTGGAATGTCTGTGCTATATGCCCACACTTGCAGAGCCCAAATCTTCCAAGAAGGTCAAGTTAAATCCTCGGTCAAAATCTGTGCTTCAAAAGCCAGAGACCTGGAGCAAACCATAAGATAACATTGCCAGCATTCTACTTACAACGCCTTCCAGAAGCTCCTTTGAAGCATTCTCCCCTGTCCACAACATGACGGACTTACAAGCATCTCCAAAACAAAATCTGAAGAGTCCAACTACAGAAGGAATACATGCCAACATGGAGCCAAAACATGCACTCCGAGTTTTGCAGGACTATGTTGATCAGCAAAGAACAATACATCTGTAGCAGAAGCAACAAGTGCAGGAATTAATAGAGGATAAGAAGGCCAGCCACCACGAATACATGCTTAAGCAGGCCAACATGCGGAAAAATCTCCATGCCACATAGTTCAAGCTAGAGGGAATATGCCCAGTACAGAGCTATGCAGGAGAAGCAAGTCTCCAAACTCACTGCCCAAGTCAGAGCCCAAAAAGAATGCCTACCCACTGACAACTTGATTGGAAGAAATGAAGACAAAATTTTTCCTGCAGTTGGATCGAATGGGTGCAGCCCACACCGACTTGAACATTGAGAATCTTATACTGAAGGAATGGATAAATGCCTTGGAAGGAGTTGATCAACAACTCAAAGAAATGGCAAAGGAAGTTGATGGTGTTTTTTTTAGCTCCTCCGATCTCACGGATATGAAGACACAACCAGCAAAGACATCTCAAGACCTATGGTCCAATCTTTAAAAATGCTTGTTTGTTATTGCACAAAGACCTTATGAGGCCTTTGCATCTCCTCCTTACACTTATGAAATCATGGCACAAGTTGGAAACACTCAGAGCTACAGCACAGAGTGCAAAACAAAGTCAAATGCCAATGGATGTTGAGACACAATTATTGGAATTGAAAACAAAGCCTAAGAAGCTAGTTGCAACACAACACAACCAGTCCACACAGTTGTCTACAAAGCATGTCACTTTCAAGGATGCAAAATATCAGGATACAGAAATCATAACTACCCCTAACTAGGCCTTAGCCCCCAGTGCAAATTTTGAAGAGGCACAGACAACACTTGAGGAGGAACGAAAGCTGAATGAAACATGCAGGGAAGATACAAATGAAGCAGACCCAATTGCTGCTATGGGAGCCGTAATAGATTTGAACTCAACCCACACCATCAAGGTCCATCTGATGGACTACTTCCAGTGAAGGGTTCGAGTCTTCCACTTTTTTGCAAAAAATTTTACCGAGTGTGCCACATGTTGAGGATGACCTCTCCACCCACGTGGATCTCAACCGAGGAGGGTTACTAGACCCCTAGTGGATAATTTTGTAACTGTAGGGACAGTTATAACCGTCCCTAACAGCCAATAGTAGTGGCCTTATCCACCACAATGTCATCATGTTTTGAACTATGTCTGTTTCTGACTATTACCCGACTGAAGTTGGAACACTATCGGATGTTGTTATAAGCTAATCTTCATCTCCTACGTCAGGGTGGTTGTTGCCATTATTGAAATAGAAACTATTTACAATATTTCTACTCTACAAACAATTTGTTTCAGTTCTCTGTATGTTTTGTACTATCTTTTCCTTTTTTCAACATTAATCAAATTTAAGCTCGACCTTGGCACTTCCATTGTCAGGAATTGATATATGTAGGTGTTTTTCAGTCTTTTGGAGACACCACTAACACTCTCTTAGGATCAATCATTCATAGCTTAAAGCCAACAACTTGATAAGACGCCTAAATGGCTTGATAAAATAGATTATATATCTTAAAGTATATTATGGTTAGCTCTAACAAGTTTAAGGATTGCACAGTAAAGGAACACCCATACATTCTCTATGTTTAATGAGATTTTAATATATTCTCCATGTCTAATGATATTTCAAAACATGTGACAAATTTTACTTTACAAGTCATGCCTAGAGTGAACCTAAGTGAAGGGCTTCTTTGAAAATGGATAAAGGATTTCAAAGACCAAAACATATCAATAACATCTTTTGCATGGAGTCTACCTATTTCATGTCCCTAACATTCTTTTGATCATGCAAACATCTAGGGCAAGCGATGGGGGATAGCTAGAAGCCCGCGGCACGGTCACAAGTGACCATTAGCTAATTAGGGTCACTAGTAGAGCAGCATTATCATCACAAGTGACCATTCGCTAATTACAGAGGTTTAGGATTAAGTATCCGAGGATGAGTATCTAATCTCATTGAAATCCAAAACATATCAATAACATCTTTTCCATGGAGTCTACCTATTTCATGTCCCCAACATTCTTTTGATCATGCAAACATCTAGGGCAAGTGATGGGGGATAGCTAGAAGCCCGCGGCAGGGTCACAACTAACCATTAGCTAATCAGGATCACGAGTCGAGCATCATCATCACAAGTGACCATTAGCTAATTAGGGAGTGTTTAGGATTAAATAACCGAGGATGCGTATCTAATCTCATTTCTGTTGAGAGGTAACGAGCGACCGGTCGTAATTCCGAATTTTCCTGTAAAAATTTTATTTGAAACGAAATACGGAGTGTTCCATTTACAGTATTGAAGTTTAGCCCAGAATTTACAGGGCTATGGAAAGATTATGCTGCTATGCATACAAAGATATGTTCAAGGATCAAAACAGAGCTAATCTGTTGGAGAAACGCTATTCCGAGCTAGACGACGTCTGTTTCAATCTTGCAAACTGCACACCTCAATTCGTGGATCAATCTTGCAAATAGCACATCTCTGAGCACATAGATAGGTTGCCTGGTAGTTCAACCTGTCGCCACGAGACGCGCTTGTTTTTATAGTCGATGTCTCCTCTCCAAATCGTTAAGGTCCTGTTCTCGCCTTCGCAAATAGTGGCATACGCATGAGGTTTGCTGCAGTCGTTCACCACGAAGAAATTGTGGGCACACGTTGAATCGGATGGTACTCGCTTACCCCCTTCCCAACGCCATGTCTTGGCACACACCTTGCCTTCGAATGGAGTCCATTTCTTGCTGCATGTATCCAGCTTATTCACCACCCCATCCCGAAGATCGTGGTCTCCTGCCAGTAGATTGCTGCATTTTGCGTGGTCACAATCCCAATCGCTCCATTTCTTGGTCAGTGGATCATACAGACGCCAGAAATTTATAAGCTGGCCTCTTTCCAGCGAGCGAAAGCCGAATGCCAGAATCTGATAACCTGCGACAGCCAGCCCGTTGTAATTGAAACACCTGGACAGTGTGACTCTCGGAAGATTGTCCCATTGATCCTTGTGGACATCGTAGACTTCTGGGAGAGGATCTTCGTCACTGTGATTCTGGGAAGACGATCCGCCTACCACATAGATATTCCCGGATACAGATTTGCAGAAAAAAAGAGATTTGGCGGTATGCATCCTTTGCCGCTTCTCCCAATGCCAAATTCCGCTGCCCAAATCCAACATGTAGACTTCTGCACTTACTTCGTCCGTTCTCGGATCCCACCCACCCATGACGAAAACTTTTCTGTCGACACAAGCGACACCGCAATCGTGTAGTATCCTCAGAGGTTGGATTTCCGGAATCGGGGGTAGCTGCCTCCATTGGCTGCAGTCTTCGTCGTAAATGGATAAGCAGTGAGGTGGGGGCATGCGTTTCTGCACCTTGACTCGTTTGAAATAGTCCTCGCTGGCTGCTTGGGAGAGCTGGTGCACGACGATGAGGCCGCCTTGCCGGTCGCGAGAGGCAGCTCTGGTGAGGGAGCTGAAGCTAGCGGGCTCCTGGAGGGCGTGGAGCCAGGCTTTGGAGACGGCGCGCAAGCCGGGGCGGGAGTGCCAGGGGATGCGAGGGAGCAAGCAGTCGAGGACGACGCAATTGGGGAGGCCGGGGATGAGATCGGCGGGGTTGGGGAGGGAGCGGAGGCGAGATGTGGGGGAGGGCATTGCGAATGAAGTGCAGGAGATGGGAAGCTACAGCAGGATGGATAATCGATTGGGGAGCGATGGAGGAAGGGCTGCAAAGATATGGGTGGAGGGAGGAAGCAAAGAAGCAGATATCGAGTTAGACGGAGAAGATGGACGGAGAAAGATGGACGAAGGATTCGGCGAGGGGACGTAGGAGATGAGTTCAGGGGATATCAAAGAGCGAGGAGGGTGACGCGGGAAGACGTGCCTATAACGTATCTTGACGGGCGGACGCACATGCGCGAAATCCAGCTACATTTAGCGGCACGCCGACACGCAGTAAATTGTACTTGATTGGGGCCCAGATTTAGCGGGCGGTGCAGCTTCTCGGTGGGCGGTTGTTAGAAACTTGAAAGTAAACACGGGCTGCGCCGCCTGCCGACAACAGCCCTCCCGCCACCCGCTGCCGCTAAAATGGTGGCACCTGCCCCTAAAGTGGCGGCGTCTCCCTTATTATACCCTTAATCCGTTCTTAACGTTTAATAAAGCCACCCGTGACCCGTACCTTTTGACAAATCTCGTAGTTACATCCCCATTTTGGCCACATGGACCGAATGGTGGCACCTGCCGCTAAAGTGGCGGCGCCTCCCTTAATCCCTTCTTAAGTTCTCGTACCTTTTGACAAATCTCATTCGGATCATACCCTTAATCCCTTCTTATCATTTAATAAATCCACCCGTACCTTTTGACAAATCTCGTAGTCACATCCCCATTTTTGACAACATGGACCTCCCCCCACATGCATCACGCCTTACCCCTTTTGAGCCACCTTGGCGCTCTCCTATTGGCCACCCCCCCTTGACATATCGTATACGGCTGAGATTTGCTTTTTCGCCCTCACATTTCACGTGCCTCTTCTCTCTACATTTTTTGAAATTTGGGCTCTGCCTTGTTGGTGCCAACTATCACATCCACATTCCAACAAGAATCCCATTGACAAAAGTTAACCACATGGCATCACCACTCCTCCATCCTCACATGCCTTACAAGACTCGCAACTTTATATTGGCTCGAGTTGGTGAGGCTCTCGCATTACCTCGTTTGAATCTCCAAATAGGTTTGCTATATAGTCACTCCACACGAGGTCGAGAATGCGTCGCTGGTGCGACTCTCAAGCCCCAAATGCTATTAGTTCGCATGAACCAAATCACCATGCCTTTAATGGGTCTGACTTAGCTTACTGGGCCATCTGACAAGTTGTAGGGAGCTCTGTGTGAGCTGCACAGTTTTACGTGGCCATTTTTAATTGGCTAGACAAAGCAATTTATCAACTCAAGATTCCTCGAGGAACATAAAAGGCTAGATAAAGCAAGTTTCCTAGAGGAACATTGAAGGCAATGCTCATAGCCAAGTGTGGATTGGTTGGCGGAGAAATGGCGTACAATGCTTAAATATGCACCCTCTAGAAAGGAGGTACCAATTTGAGCATCAACGACACTCCAAATAGGCTTCGGAGTATGTGTCAACATCCAAAACCAACCACCAACCACGCATTCCTAGCCTCGTGTGCATAGGGCCTTACACATGTGCTAGTGTTTCATAATGCTATATTACATAATAGGGAAGTTTCGTGCTTGCCTTTTCAAATTTCTTCTTGAACCCTTGGGGGGACCTATCCCTCTAAATCCCTTTGGGAACACATGGATCCCCTTGACTGAGTCCTCTTAGGTAGACAACACGTCTCTATATCCTATAATAACGTATTTCCTAGTGTGGAGTAATGTAGACTTCCCAACATCCTCCTATAAAACAGTGTTCTTCAACAAATTGGCTATTGCCATACACAAGACGTGCCTAACCATAAGAGCATCCTCGTATGTTATTAGTAGCATAAAAAGTGCAACAATATTTCATTTATATCCCATGTGACTTTTCTTGAACCGTGCTTATCTTCTATTGTTTAAAGGTTAACCAGTTGACAAATAATGAAATAATCTATGTTGCAATCTTTGGGTGTCAACTCTTCATTCAATGCAGCTTTAAATTTTCGATTCTAGGAAGAAAGTCACATTCACATGATGGTTGCAGATCTTTGACACGCCTTTACCCCCACCTTTAGACCCATTAGTGCACTTATTATTATGATGATGAAGTGTCCTTTTGTGTGGTTCTACACTTCATTTTTTGATGATCTACAAACTTGAACTAGGTGCTCCTTTATCATCAATAAACGTTGCATTATAGCACTTCATTTTTTAATCTTGACATTCTTATTGAAAGTACAAAGATCCACGTTTTAGTTGCCTACATAAGGGGGGACATGCAATTTTCAACATAGTATGCCACAAAGCATTCTCTTTGTGTGTCTGCACATGTTCCTTTCCAACATAACGTTTCGCACTTTAACATTGAGTTTTCGTCATAGTCCTTTATTTTTGATGGGCCAAGTGTCATCATTGATGAAAACTTGCATTTCTTTTTCACAATGGTAGAAGGAATTGTAGAATATTTTGATCAACTGCTTATAGAAGTTTAACTCAAGAATTATTTTTGAATATTGGATCAATCACTTGTAGAAGTTTAACTCATGAACTCTCTTGTTTACGTATGCACCACATCATGTTTCGATTATGTAGACAAGGTCATACATCATGACAATGACAAAGCACATATCAACTTTTCTTACAATTCAATCATGTCGTGGAGCTTTATCCAATGACATCTTGCTTTTTCCCTATCAATTGTAAAAAAATAAAGTATTTATCTAATAAAACATGAATTCCTCATGCCATTATGTTCATACAATAGCACTAGGAATCTTGCATGATTGCCTTGACCATTACATTGTATGTTTACATTTAAGTACTTGATTTCCAAAATCTATGTGCATTGAAATCAAAGGGTAGTTTTGCATTTGATTATGTTGCAATGATCTTATGGGTTGCTTTCTGTAAACATTAGCAAACTGTGTTGTAAAAGAATCGATTGGCAACAACGACAAGTAGTAGCCATTGTAAAACATTTTGTGGCAAATAAAATCATAGCCAAAAGTCTTTTTACTGCAAGAACAATCTAAAATTAAGAAATTTGAGCATATCACAATATTGGTTATTCACCAAATGATCTCCTCTCTGTAACACAATCAAATAATTTTCTATTAGTCGTCCCTACATTTTACTTCATAGATCTTGCATTATGTACATGTGCTTACAACCCACATTTCTTATTATTATTATAGGTACTTTCTCTCTGACTTTTACCTTGACCTATTCATTTAAAAAATGATAAAATGTGCATAATTTGCATTGGAAGTTTGTAAGCAAAGTTTTAACACCTTCCTTATAGGCTAAAATATTATAACGGTATATTTCATTAGTCCAAAAGTCTCATCAAAATTGCATTTTTGAATATGGAACCATGACCTTGAAAAAATAAAAAACATGCATTAATTAGTTTGAGGGATGGGATGGGAGCGGATTTAAATGACGAGGTTAGATAATAAAGAGATTAAGAAAGTAATCACCTTGTCTTGCAAAACCATAACTTCCCTTGTCAACAAACCAACTTCTTGTCTCGCAAAACCATAACTTCCCTTGTAACATGCCATTTATCTAGCTAAGGTAAAAGTGTGAGTGAATTATGGTTGTGAGCCTCCATTTATAGCAAAATTATTATAGCAATAGTACGAGTAGCACCTAGTACAACTCAGCACTTGCTTGCAACATGGAACTAAGAAGAACTATGGCAAAATTCTTTTATGGCCAATAAGAGCAATGTCTATAGATACTCGACAACATTGGTAGTACCGATGTCTGGTGTGTTAGAAGAAGAAGTACAATCATTGCAAGTGATGTCAAAAAAGCATACGTTGGATATGTGCTACTACTATAATATCATAAGTCTTCCATCAAGCTAGTAATGGTTATTATGAACCAGATGTTCTAGCTTTCTCATATGTTGATTAAGATATAACTCCAAACTACTAGTAGTATAATCTTGTTGGTTGACTTCTGAAAGTGGGTAATGGTACATATGCCATATGGAATCTTGCTAGTGCCTATTATTGTCTTCACATATCGAATCTGCCTACCCCTCGTTATGAAGTTTGTGAGACACATAATGTTGGAGAAAGCTTGAGAAGATGAGATGAAGTGCACACAACTGAAAAACAATGGGCTTTGTATGAAACCCTTAAACCCTAAAACTAGATTAAGTCCTGGACTGACATGTGGCATAGTGCCACATGTATGTTGCAAAAATTTATTATAGGCTCTTCATTGTACGATAGTCAAATTCTTGGTTTGAACTTGTTTACAATGCATGAGGGCATTATCCTATCCATGATAAGCATAAGCCCAACAATACCCCCCTTAATGCGAAATGTTTATATCAGTATAACTTGACCCTTAGATATTACATCATCATGCATTATCAATCCCTATCCAAAGAAACAAGTCATCCGATAAACCAAAGAGATGCCTATATAGGAAATATTTCTCCTTTGGTAGAGCCTTGGTGAATATATATATTGGATTGTCTTTGGTAGAACAATAGATCGTCTGAATCTTTTGATTTTCCACCTTCTCATAGACAAAGCAAGATCTGCTAGCTTACTTAGTCTTGAAATGATCCACAAGATATTTGGGCAAAGCAATGTGTGATTGGTTGTCACAGTTAATAGAAATTGAGTTCCCTCTTGTGCTATGCCAAGATCACCAAGTAATTTGCCTTCCAAAATTACTTCACATACTACTACATTTGCTACCAATATACTTAGCCTTAATGGAAGAACGAGCTATAGTATTTTGCTTCTACTCACCCAAGAAATACTATCAATGCTATGTGAAAAAGTGTAGCTTGTAGTAGACTTTCGATCTTTGTTGCCTGCCTAATCACTATCCCAAAACCCTTGCAGCTCTAGAGTTTTGGACTATCCCATAAAAGATCTCAAAATGCATAGTAACTTTGATGTAATTGAGGATCCTTTTGGCCTCACACCAATGGCTAGCTTTCGAATGTGTCATATACTGATTAACATATCTACTAACGGTGTAAGGGATGTCAGCCTATTGGTCACCCCTTGGTCACGAGATAGATCAAGGTACCAACTAACTACCCTTATAATGTGGCATCCACATCTAGGGACGTTGATATCCACATCAATGTCCATTTTCAATCCAACTTCCATGGGAATTTGAACATTCCATGTGAATTTTCCCCAACAACCCTCTAACATACTTTCTTTTAACTTACAAAATGTTATTTGTGTGCTACCATACTTCCATGACCAAGAAGTAATTCAATACCCTAAATGTATTATTTCATCCTCTTTGCATACTGTTGTTTTGAGCTACTCCATGAGTGTATGATCGCCTCTATAATTATAAGATCATCCACATAGAGAATGACAAGTATGAAGTTAGTATTATTTTATAGTAGTACAAAGATATTGGGTATGAAGTGGCATATCAAACCTTTTGAAGAAGGTATGCGACTTCATGTACCACAATTGAGGTGCTTGCTTAAGCACATTAAAAGATTGCAAACTATTTGATCTTGTTCCTTCTACACAAAGCTAGGTGGTTGATCCACATAAATCACATGTATACCATAAATGCCATGAGAAAAGTGCTTTTAGGGAAAGTATTGTTCTCACTGTAGTAGGCTTTGTAACTAGTGCAAAACTCTCTATGATGTCTTACCCTTCTTTCTATGAGTACCCTTTGACAACTAGTCTAGCCTCGCATTTATCAATGGACGTGACTTTAGTTTCTTCTAGTACACCCTTTTGTATCCCACCACATTTCTTCTAGTTGAAAGGTCCACAATTTCCCAAACTATACTCTTGGCAATGGCATTCATTTCTCATGGCATTCTACCTTACTAAAGTTTTGAGTAAAACTCTGAGGATCATCATTATTTAGCACATGCCCTACGAGGGCTACATTTGCATTCTCCCTTAGCTAAGAATACAATTTGGCTAGTCACCCCTTCTACTACCCTGAGGATTGTCCCGCAATTTTACACTCCATTATCTTCCATACCATATTGATAATTTCCCAAGATTTTTTTTAGTTTCTTTGGGATGTAGCAATGGTTTCTGATGTTTTTCCACCTATGAAAAAATGATTTGCTACTGCAATTCCTCATCCTCATCCTCAAAGTGTCCACTTTTGGGTGACAAATGTTGGGAAGCATCATCTTTCAGTTCCTCCTCTTCAGATATCCCAAAGCTTTGTGGATTCAAGGTGGTGCAGCTTATATCCTTTGCTTTACTCAATGTATCCAATGCAAGTGCACTTGTCTACTTTATTGTCCAACTTCTACCTTTGTTGTTTTGGAACATGTGCATAGCAGATATCTTTATTATTATGGAACATGTGCATAACAAATACAACCAACACTCAAATGGCACCTGGCCTCTTTTTTGGCCAAGACTCACAAGGTGTCATGTTATTCATTGCTTTGGTAGGAAACCTATTAGTAAGCATTTTTAGTTGTAAACACTACTTCTACCCAAAAAATCTTCGCACGCCCATGTCTTTGAGCATGGACCTTGCTACCTTAGTTATATGTTTGCACTTCCTCTTTACCACTCATTTGTGTTGAGGAGTGTATGCAGTGTGGATTATTACTTGATGCAATTTTTTCAGCAAATTTATTTGAATTTGTTGATTTTGTATTCGCCCCCTCTATTAGGTCTCAAAATTTAGATCTTCCTACCACCTCAAATTCAAGAAATTGAGAAAATGCCTCTGATTGGTTGCTTAAGAAATACAACCAAAGCTTTATGTAATAATCATCTATGAAAGCTGTTGGGGTAAAGGGCAGTGTGCCCACCCACTTGTACAGTGCCCATGTATACTCATATATATATGATAGAGGAATAAGCTGGAGTAGCTTTTGCTCCACCACTTTTTTGGTGTCTCCTTATCCCGTTGTGTGTGCTCTCCTCTCCCACAACTGGTATCAGAGCTCATGGCGTTCGATCTACGGGGAGCTCGAGGAGAAGAGCCGGGGAGTCTTGCGTTAGGTGCTCGTTGTAGTTCCATCAATGGAGCTACTGTTGCATAGAGGCCGGCTTAGGAACCGTCATGGCGGCTGCTTTCTTGCAGCACGTTGGAGAAGCTGAAGCCTTGGTTGCTACTCTAGGCATGTTTGCTACTACAAACTCCTTTGAGATCGACTGAGTCGCATGGGCGCTTGTTTGAAGTTTGAGGCGCTGAACTGTCTCAGTGGCTGGGAGCCTGACTATTGTGTTGTGACTTAGAGAGGCACTCTTATTGCTTGTTCTATTTGGATCATGGGACTTCGCTTGGCTTGTGAGCCCATTCGTGGCGATTGTGAGTCATGGTTGCTTTCAGGGTGCCAAAAATGAGATGGCGTTGGACGATGCAAGCTGCATGGAGAGAAGAGTTGACGATGCCGAGGAGCCATTGTAGAGCTGTTTGCTCTATTGAGTCACCATCTTGAACGTGGCTGGGCCGAGAGGGCGCTTGGAGCATGTATTCCTGTGGAGGCTTCACATTGATGAAGCTGGAGCTGCCTCAGTCTTTGGAGATGTTCCAGTCTTGGCATAGTTCTTTGCCATTGTCTCTAGCTCATCTGGGAGCTGTTGGGGAGCCTCTGGATTGCATGTTTGATGCAGTTGAATGCTTGGGGGATAGCCGGTGTTGCATTTGAGGTCTTGGAGCTGAGCATTGGCTGATTTTGGTCTCTTTGCGGGACATTTTGCAGAAGTACGCTTTGTGGACATTGTGTGGGATATGTGCTTGTGCACTATGCAGCTTCTTTTGGTTGTAGTTGAGCTTTGTTAGCTCGTGTTTTCCCGTGCATTTGGGTCCTTGTACGGACATACTTTGGTGCATCTTAGTCCTTGTGAACATTCCGTTACATTTAGTCAGTGGGTTGCATATCTTTTTTGCATATACATCACTTTGGCAGTGGCAATGTCACATGCTTTGACAGTGGTACATGCCTGGTTGAGATGCATTAACATTTTGTTGGACGCATGGTTATTTGCCTATGTTGGATACATACAGTGGTACGGTGATGTATTGAGATCCTGTCAGATTAGCATCATTTGGAGCACATTTCGGGGCTGTTTTGCCAGTGCTTTTGGGCTATTTAATTGCTGATCTATGAGCATTCTTGGGGCTGATTTGGTTGGGCATTGTACTTGCCATTTTGCTGGTGTTGCAGTTGACATACTGGGTGATCTGCTGGATGTATTTTGACCATTTTTGGGGCTGTTTTTTTGCCAGAGCAGATGAGTGCTGTAAAGGGCAGCAAACATTCAAGGAAGCTGCTGTTGCTGTTTTTATGACAAAACAGTCATTTTCAGGACTAAATATCTCTTTCCTGGTGCGGAATTGCACTTTGTGCCAAACTGGAAAGTTGTAGTTCACAGAAAATACTACAGCTTTGCTTTTGGAAGCAAGTTGATCCGGTATAAGCTGCATGAGTTACAGCCTCTGCAAAACCACAAAAAGTTGTAGTCTGCTGTCTATTTGTGACCAATGTGCAGGAAGCTGTTTTTCAGGTGAGAATATCTGAGAATCCAGAAGGATTTGGCTCTTGAGATCAACTGACAAGTTGTAGATCTTTCTACCAGCTACAACTTTGCTGTTTACAGCTTTGGCATCCGGCCTTTTAGTGAAAAGATATCGCTGTTCAAATACAGGGACAGCGTGTTATTTTGCCCAAAGTGGCTGTGAGGTATTGTTGTAGGGATTTCTCTTGCACAACAGTGAATTGGGAACTCACAGTAAATTATATAAAGTGATTGGGATCTCACTTCAGTCCAAGGGCATTATTGGCATTTAGGCAAGTCACTTTGGCACATTTGGCAAGTGGTGAATGCTTGATTTTGTTGCCAAAGGATTGCACACTCGAGGTGATGCATTGGTGATGCAGTAAATGCCATTTCGATGCATTATGGATTTGCATTGGTGGATGCTGCACTGATGTTTATGGATAGTTGAGCTGGGCTCCTATTCCCATTGGTTGAGCATGCATTGCTCATTTGGTTCAGTGCATTTCTTACTTCAATTGCCAGGCATTGGAAGGTTACTGGGCTGCATATATTCTTGTTTATGCCTCTTTATGGCTGAGTGCTTTTGAGCATTGGATCAGCCAATTTATTTGGAGACCTGATTGGTCTAGACAACACTATATTTTTTTGGTCATTTGGGTTGCCTATTGCACTATACTGCTCTTTGGTTGTGACCTATTGTGCCACAGATATGGCATCTACAGCTGGTAGTGCCCTCTTTGATATTGAGAGGTTGGATGGATCAAACTTTCAGTATTGGAAAGAGCAAATTTATGATGTGTTAGTGCAGAAGAGGCAACATAAGCCCATTCAATGCAAAGGTGTCAAGCCTAATAGCATTAAACAGAGTGATTGGGATGACATGGATGAGCAAGCATGCTCTATCATTCAGTCATCACTCTCAAAGTCGGTCTACTTGCAGGTACAGGATGGTGTACAGGGTGTAGATTGCCATGCATATGAGTTCTATACTCGTATATGCCGGATGTATGACCATGATAGTGTTATGTTACAGCATGATGGGCTGAAATACAGCCTTGATATGCACTCCAAAGGTCGATCAATTGGTAGAAACAAGTCATGTTCAAGGGGGAATTCCAAGAGCAAGACTAGCTCTCGGACTTGTATTAGATGTTTCTATGGTGGAAAGGATGGCCACATGAAAAAGTATTGCTGGAAATGGCTGAGAAAATACAAGAAGAAGAGCAAGGTTAAGAATGACAGGAAGAAGGAGAAGAAGCATGTTGAGCTTCAAGGCGTGGATGCCAGGGTTTCCACTGATAGTAGCAGTGATGAAGGCATTCTTTTGTCTATGTCTGACACCTCCTTCTTGGCCACTGATGTACCCATTCTCGGTGATTGGATGTTAGATCCATGTGCTTCATGTCATATGACCCCTCATAGGTCATGGTTCAGTGCATATCAGGAATGCATTGTGGAGAGTAGTTTGATGGGAATTGATCATTCTATGGATGTCTATGGTTATGGGGATATCCACCTTGTTATGCCTAGTGGCTCTATTCTTGTTCTACAGAGGGTTAGACATATACCAGGACTTGCTACGAGCAAGATCAGTACTGGACAGTTGGTTGAGGCAGGTTATCATGTCTCTTTGGGTGATCATGCATGGAAGATTGCTAGAGGCAATCTGGTTATGGCTAGGGGATCACGGGTTGGATTCTCTTATGCATTGCATGTATCAGGTGTCCAGGATAAGATGCTTATGATTAGTAAGCAGCCATCAGCTAGTTTATGGTATGCCAGACTTGGACATATGTCTATTGCAAGTATGGAAGCCCTTACAACATTGAGATACATTCCTCTTATGGATGTCTCTCAAATTTTATGTCATGATTGTGATGATGGTCAGCAGTCAGGATCCTCCTTTGTGAGGAAGACAGTTAGTGAGAGGTATCTTGAGCCATTGCAGTTGGTTCATAGTGCAGTTTGTGGGCCTATGCCTACCGTTTCACTGGGTGGCGCCTCTTACTTTGTGACATTTATTGATGCTGCTACAAAGTACATATGGGTATATCCGATTCGACAGAAGCATGATGTATATGATACATTTCAGCGCTTCTTGGGTAATGCTGAAAATCAGTCAGGAAAGAAGCTATTGAGCTTGATGACTGATGGTGATGCAGAGTTTACCTCTTCTAGATTTCAGCATCTATGTGATACACTTGGTATCAGGAGGGTGTTGACCACTCCTTCTCTTTCTGCTCATGATGCCTTAGCAGAAGGCATAAATCGGATTCTATTGGACAGGATTGGTAGCATGCTACGATATGCAGGTCTTACCGAATGCTATTGGGCTGAGGCATGTAAGACAGTTGCATACTTGCTTAACAGGTCACCCAGGAGATCTCTGAATGGTAGAGTGCCATTTGATTTCTTGACAGGCAGGGCACCATGTTATGAGCATTTACGTGTGTTTGGCTGCGAGGCTTATGCTCATGGTTCCTGATTGAGGAGGTGTATCTTTCTTGGATACAGTGAGTCCAGTAGGGACTACAGGTTATGGGATTCTTCAACTAGAGAGTTGATACGCAGCCGTAATGTCTATTTCAGAGAGGATGCTATGTTTAGACAGCCCAAGACTGTGGATAGCAGGAGAGTGGTGTTCCAGGAGGGTGTAAGTGCACTGATACCTCCGAATTCTTTGCAGGGGCAGCCCATATCCCTTGGAGTGGGAGGTTTTTCCCACAGTGAGCAGGTTATAAAGTTGGGACAGCCACGATTACTTTCTGATTTTGATCAGAGACGGTCAGATGTCTCTAGTATTCCACAGGTTTATACTCCTATGGAGATTGTTGATGCATCTTCTATGGACACTTACAGTTTACTCCCAGGATGCGGAGTGCCTCTTGCAGATGAGGATGAGGCTATGCATGGTGAGGAGGATACCTTGGTGGCTAATGATGCCCGGTATGATCCATTGGCTGGTTATGCCAAGACAGATGTGGTTTCTGCAGTTATTGTCTCGGGTCATATTGCGCATGGGCAGGAATCATTGATATGTTTACTTCGTAAGTGCCTCCATGGCCAGAAGCAATCCCCTCGAGCTTGGCTTCATAGGTTTGATACCATTATGAGAGCTCAGGATGTGATGCGCAGTGAGACAGGTTATGGTCTCAGTATTCAGGAGGTTGCTATCCTTCTGAGGTTACTTGCCATATGGTTCCTTATGGACAGGGATGCTTTGCAGTGGGAGCTACATGATCTTGATGACGTTTGTCAGATACTTGGTTGTTTCAGTATGGAGAGGGGGAAGTTACTGAGTACTCCATTGCCTGTATTGGCTCCATACTTGAAACACAGCAGGTTTGATGATCACAGATCAGTTGAGCAGCAAGTTATGGTTGATATGGCAGCCATAGTAATTCATGCATCCATGACTGTGTTGAGACTTGGTTCTCACATGTTTGCCATTGGGGCTACACTTCCGGTTCTTGCTTCCATTGCAGTGGGAGTTGGTAGCATGATTATGGTAGATTTTGGCAGTAGGGAAGCGGTTGTGGACATCAGGTCCTTATGCTTCCAGGAGCAGCATGCAGGTGATGCAGGTTGGGTAGACCAGCAGAGGTCTATTGTAGGGCATGTGCTTATGGTCACAGGTGGTACAGAGACATTTTCTTTACACAGTGACAGTTCAGGTGCTATGGACTTAGCACAGGAGCACGTGGTGGTGAGCGTTCACTCTCCCAGTGAGATCTGGCATGAGATCTTGGTTGACAGGCATCTACAGCTTGTCATTTTCTATCCTGCAAACCTGATGTCTGCTAGCAGCTTATCCTCTATGCACTTTGCACATTGTAAAGTGCCGATGGGCATAGGATGACGGTGTGGTCATCTTGTTTTTCAGCCTATGGCTGATTGTATTATATGTGCACTATACTCCCTTAAAGGCACACTGCCTTTAAGTGGGAGGTTGTTGGGGTAAAGGGCAGTGTGCCCACCCACTTGTACAGTGCCCATGTATACTCATATATATATGATAGAGGAATAAGCTGGAGTAGCTTTTGCTCCATCACTTTTTTGGTGTCTCCTTATCCCGTTGTGTGTGCTCTCCTCTCCCACAAAAGCTAGAATATCTTTATTTCCACCAATACTTTTGGTCTTCATAGGCCCACCCGAGTCAATATCCAAAAGATTAAGAGGGGTGGCTGGCCCTTTTTTGCTCATATCTTTAAAAAGGCAACTTGTGCATCTTCCCATAAACATAGCCCTCATAGAAAGAGATATATGTTCTGAAAGGGGATAATAAGGAGGAGCTAAAAAATTGGATACCCCTTACAATGCTCACTTGCAATTACAAAATCTTGGACAAGTCTTTAGCTTCAAGGATTCTTGGATCCTTCCTAAATAGAAAGGTTTTATAACTTACTGGAAGCCATTATTAATTTGTGGAAGGGGTGTAAATATGCAAAAGAAACCAAACAGCACATTTGCTTTTCAAAGTTATTGGCACAGGATCTTTATCCTCCACCATCTTCTGTAAAGTTTACAAATTTTTTAGTAATGTCATAAGCTTGATGAGATGAGTGGAGAGTAAATCTCCTCTCTCATACTTAAGAATTAAGCTATCCTTTGAGTTGTAATGCTCTTCCTACATTTTTCACCACAATGTTATCTTACATGTTTGTCCTAATACCTTTGCACTGATTGCATGAGGGAATATTTTGAATTTGCGATGAGAATAGACATCCATCGTTCTATTTTCTTGGCATCTATGAGTGGCTTTGTGCATGTGCCTTCAAGAATCTCTTTCTTATAGCATCTTCCTTGTGGGCCTCCATACACGACCATTCTAAGTGCCACTTAGATTTTCTTCCACCTTAAGGCATGTTATGTAAAGTCATGCCTACAAAAAATTGTTGTTCCCAAATAGTACTATTGTAGTAACTAAAAATAATAGTAGTACTTCTATAAAAAGTGAAGAGCTCAAGTGGGGGTTTGTTGGAATCACAAAAAAGAGAGTGATAGTACTTGATAAAAATTCAAATGTCACCTTGAATTGGAAAATCCCTTTGTTGAACACCTCAAACTAGGTGTGGGTTTGTGAAAATCACAAAAACAGAGAGCTATAGTACTTGAAACAACTTCTAATGTCACCTTGAATTGTGAAAGCCCTTTGCCAAACACCTCAAACTATTGTGAAATGTGTGTACTAGTACATAAATTACAAAATCCCATTTTTTGAAACACTAATACCTACAATGTGAAATCATAGCAAGATTTGGCTATTCAAAAGCTATATTTTTTGTTTAAACTATCATTTTCACTAATGGCACTATGCCACAAGTTAGGTGCAAAAGGTTGGCTTTACACCGATCTTCCCAAGAACCCCATTGTCATCAATGTTGTTTATCATCCCATCCTTTGTTCAAAGAAGAACATGAGTGATGTTAGATGTTTTCTTAAATGTTTCGCAAATGGATTCTCAAAAGTTTTGTCAATCAAGGCGGTCCCCTGGTGTCTACTAAGCTTATCTCCAATTGTATCTCCCCATTTTAGTTTTTTGTGGGGCAGAGTACTACACTTGATTCTTTTGATATAATATAACAAAACCCTCTATTCTTGATAGAAAAAAAAAGATGGATGTTGATGCATGTGAAAATTGCATCCAAAGGCAAAATTTTACCATTGCAAATTGTTAAAACTTGAGAAAAATTTATAACCCATAGTGCAAGAATGATGTTTTTGCTCTGTTTTTGCATATTGCAGCTCATTTTGAAGTTGTTTTTGCTTGTTTTTACTATGGTCACTTGCTTGGATGTGTAGAAATGCAACACAAACTAAATAAACAATGCTTTTGTAGTTTCCATTTGTAAAAACAACTATTGTATGGAAGTTTTTCATCATGCCTATTCTCGTAGCCCTTTAAACTCATCCCATAATAAACAAAGATGAATTTCTTGCTACAAATCACCTCGGAGGGCTATTCAAGCTAGGTCATTTGGGCTATGTGCTTGCTATCTTGAGTTGCATGGAGTGCTTCCACATCATTGTTGCAAGTTGTGTGCCTCTAGTGTGGAGAAAGTTTTGATGATGTAACTTCTCGTAGTCATTGTTCATATCTCCAAATCACCTCCAAATATTCATAACTACATGTGTGTGTATAGGAATGCCCTAGGGAATAGGCTCTGATACCACTTGTGAAGTTTGTGAGAATTGGTGGGGGAGAATAAAGACAAAATTATAGAAAACTTGAGAAGCTAAAATGAACACTAAAATATAGAGAAACTGGGTAGAACTAGATTAGAACCTAGAGAGGCACATGCCATAATGTCATATTTATGGTGCAAACAATTATAACTGCACCATCCTTTCAAGGATTCTAGACTCCTTAATTTAACTAGAGTCTGATTCTTAATTTTAACTTATAATCAAAACACTATCTTGTCTACACTCGCATCCTAGGTGTAAGTATTTCACAACTTGAACTAGGAAATGAATTAGGCTAGTACCTGCCCCAACAAGAATACCATAAACAAAAACACAATGAATAGTGACAAACATTCAAAGCTAGAATTGGTGAGGTGTCCCTTGACATCCCTCTTGAAGCTTACATCAATGAGGGTACATTGCATGCATGTGCATTTTGTATGTGTTTGCTAAACTCCCTAAAAGCATTGATGTCTATAAATTCCTTCTTGGACACATGGACCCCTTGTATAGGTCTAGAGTGGGCCCCTTATCAATATAATGTGGTTTTGCCTCCTACATCAATATTTTTCTAAAGGTCCTTAAGCATTCCTAGAAAACAAATTTGGTTGAACAAGTGATTGATGACTATATACATGAATGTCCAATGTCAAGGACCTCCCCTTATATTTGTGGAACTACAAAATGTGTAAGGAGTGTCTTTTATATAAAGTTTAACATTTCTTAAACCATGCTTTAATATTCTATTATTTTGCAAATTAATAAGTTTCATGTTGGTGTAATAATCAATTTTCAATTTTTGGGTGTTTATGCAGTATTTGACACCACTAACTTTACTTTGTAAATGTATTTTTAAAGTCCCATTGACAGAATGCCTAATTCCTATTAAGGTGGTTATCAAGGAACCATGAGGCTTGTTGAGTGTAGTGGTGCCATGTGCACAAAATAGAGGCAATGAATGAGTAAAGTTATAAAGCAAGAGAATGCCACATAGCAACCAAGATTTATACCACATGTGATCAAGCAATGCAAGTGTGTATTGCATCTTATAAAAGGGAGGTCATTCTCATGCAATAATAAATGCAACCTATCAAGTCTCAATATTGTAAGCTAATTGAACTCAATTCTATGCTTATTTAGACTAGCTTTTCATCATGTGTGCACTTAGGATTCATCCACCAAAGATTAGTTTTGGCACTCCATAGATGATGAAGTACTCATGTTTTCATGTGGTATCAAATGTGGGTCTTAAGGCATAGTGTTTGTGGAGATATTGAGTGAGCTTCTTTGTGCTTTTGAGTCTTTCCTTATGAGCGAGAGATTTGTACAACGTTTTGTGAAATTCTTGAGTGATTGAGAGTTTTTTGTGAGTGCATCTTTGAGATAATTTTTTTTAGAGAGAGATATTACCTTCCATGGCTTTTCTTTATCCTTCATCAACCGTCTGCCATGAAGTCCTATCCTATCTAGCATAGTACTTCCTAGGCTAAATAATACATCAGCTACTAAGACGACAAAGCTATAAACATACAATGAGTGCATCTTTGAGCTTTTTTTGAGAGACAGAGAGATATTAAATTCCATGGCATTTCTTTATCCTTAATCAACCTTCTACCATGAAGTCATATCCTATTTAGCCTAGTACTTCCTAGGCTAAAGACTACATCAACTACTAAAACTACAAAGCTATAAATATACAACTACAAAGCCTTGACCTTGTACAACACAACAACAACAAAAGACTCAACGCTAATAGTGAGTGGATGACTCGGACACAATAGCTAGCCTATGTGATAGACTAGATGTAGTTGAAGTAGTGCCCAATAACACACAATACAATGACCAAAAAGAAATATGCATAGAGTAAGACTTCACAAAAGCAATTTAGAATGGGCAAAGCATGCAACATACATTCATACAAGACTATGATTGACATGAGATGCCATAGTAGTACCATATGCAAAGGTAACTAGCAAGTGACGATGACTAGGCAAAAGTATGCAACCTATGTTGACCTAGCTCTACAAACAACGTAACAAATTGCAAACTCAAACGCAAGCCATCAATCATTAACAATTTCCTAATGTAGATTGATCTTTGCCTAGTTTCGTATGTTGCTATTTTTCCCTTCGTAGTTGTTGTTGAAGCATTGCTACAATCATTTGTCTAGTTACTTATAGTAGCCAACTTGAGTTGCTAGCTTGCTAGGTGTTGCATTTGTTTGTTCATCAAGTTTGTCGAGGTCATTCTTGTTTGTCATTGATGATTGGGTCTACTATTATTGAGGTCAACGGCATAGCCAAGTTGAATGTAATATGTGGCTGGAAGCAAGTACTAGCAAGTGCACTTGTTGTCACTACTATAGGTGAATGCTTGCTTTGAGGCTTAATTGTAGTTTAGATGTCGAGCATTGCTACAAGAGATAGTATAAAATCAATTCTCAAATACCCAAGAAGAAGAAACAAATCAGGAAATCTCTCTCTCTCTCTCTCTCTCTCTCTCTCTCTCTCTCTCTCTCTCTCTCTCTCTCTCTCTCTCTCTCTGTGTCTCTCTCTCTCTCTCCCTCTCTCTCTCTTCCTCCCTCCCTCCCTCCCTAGCACTCTCTACACAAGACAGAAGCAAACAAGTAGCCTTGCATGCAAACAATGCAAGTGAAGCAATAATTGAGAAATGAATTGGATGACTAAAGCACAGAAGCTATAGGCAGTGCGCTCAATGTTATAACTATAGCAACCATATGATAGCAAGTCAACTACAACATACAAGCACACAAACCCATGGGAGGAAGTCTACATCCCATTTAAAAAAAGGCACACGTGCAAGAGGCTATCCTAGGCAATGTCAACGAGCTAACCACATTCATCAAAGCTTCAAACCACATAACAAACAAGAAGACTACCACATGGCAATCCACAAGGTAATAATATGGTGGATAGGGTTTCCAACAGCTGACACTATAGGCTACCAGTAGAGATAGTGCCATGCCAGCAAACACATATGACTCACCCTACCACATAAGCACACATAGTGCCTTTTCCAAGTGCACTTTGCATTGAACATGTCTGCACACAATCCACATCAACATATATGCTCCACTATCACACCCCCACATGCACACAACAGGTGCACCTGACTACCACGCCATCATTTTGACCCTTCTTCTTGATCAAATTTTGGCAAACCATAACTTTTGATCCAATAAAGTTTGCACATGGTCCACAAAGGAAACGTTTTATGTTTTGGACAATGCCAATATTGAAGGAATTCTATTGGTAAGACTTTGCAACAAATAGCATTAAGTACCACAACTATCAATAAGTTCAATGGGGAAAGGATACACTAGGCAAAATACCTCATGCATGGTCACATACAAAGGGTTTCTAAGCATGCCCAAAGCACAAATGCATGAGATGATTGCATCAAAAGCATAACATTATGCATCAAATGACGTACCAAAGAGCCAAGTGTCAAGTGATATAGCAAAGACCAAAAGCCAAGAAGGAGCCTATAAGAATATTAGAACTACAGTTCCTTTTTCTTGCTTGATGTGGTCTTCAAGTAGTAGGGTCCTCGTAAGTTCTTATTGGGTTCACAATTTCTAGAGTTTAGAGGTACAAGATTGACCCATGCACCAAGTACACATAGTGGTTGGACACTAGCCTATTGGCTATTGTGACATGAAGTTGGGGGTAATAAAGTTCACGCACCTCTTCAATTCCTACTACTTTAAGACTGAGTGATAAAGATATTCATCACTAGGAAAGGGACATTAAAAAGAAGCTTTTATACCACGAGACCACACAATACTATCCTCCCTTATATGAGAATGAAGATGGTAACATCCCAAGTGATGTAATCAAGCATAGGGAGAAGGAAAGGATCAGCGGAGGCCATAATCTCTATATATCGAGGAGTTTGAAGGGGATGACTGGGTCGGATGGGTAGGTTCTGGGGAAACATTGCACCTCTTTCATAGATACCTTTACAATTACCTCAAAACACTCTCCAAAATATCATAAGACACAGAGACCCATAACTTTCAACAAAGGCATGATATCAAATATTCAAACACATATTGAGATGCCCCTTGAAATGGGCTTCGTCTAAGTTTCGTAAGAAATAGAGAAGCGGTCGGAAAGATATGGGCAGTTTATTGGGCGGGGGAAAAAACTGTCTAAAAAAGAAACAGTCACACACAGAGAGTAAAATATTTTTTGTTTAACATATAATATCATAACTGAAGACATAGGATTATGTTCCTTGAAGTTTCGTTCAAATCGGACCATCGAGCAAAAAGTTATGAGCAAAATACTGACAGGGGGTCAAACTATCTTGAAAAACACCTACTCCTTCTACTGGTGCCGACTTGGGAGAATACTACCTCCATGATTAGACTTCATCAACGATCCAAGTCCCATAGATGTTGCCTAAGAGGAAAGGAAGAGCTCCCTTTGTGGTTTGGGAAATAGATAAACCATGTATGCGCAATGAGTGGCCGAACAGACAACACTTTTGAGCACTTTGGAAGAGAAAACAATGGAAAAAGGGAAGAGACACTCAAGAGAGAGAACTTGAAGTGACCTTCATTACCAATAGAGTGAGACTCCACTCCAATGCAACTCAAAATACTACAAACACAAGGGAGAAGAAAAGGTTTCATACGTACAAGAGGGAGTGAAAACTCCAAGACTACTCATAGAGAGAGAATGAACTAGAGAGAGATGGACTCAAGAGTCTACATAAGAGAATATCTACAAGAGGGAGAGAAGGCTCTTGGAAGAGGCTTGAAGAGACTAGAACTACAGCAACATGAGGCCTAATGGTGGAAGAGATGATGAACAAGGGAGAGGAGGGCTCCTTTTATAGAGATTTTGTCACCCTCCTTCACCCATTTACAATTGCTGCCTGTAGATTCCTTTCCCCATCCATCACATAAGCCTATATGTCACCATCCATGTCCTTTTTGGCTACTCTTGCCATGTGTCCCATCAAAAGATGCTCAAGACTCTTAAAATATTGAGAAAGTCAAGAGTCTCCCCACATGGAGCCCATAGGGACCCTCTCTTTTCCATATGTCCACATCCTCCTTATTCCACATAGGAATTCTAGAAGGATTCCTCTTGACTCCAAACTCCTCCACATGCCTTCCACACGCTTTTGCTCTTATATTATTGGAACACATGGACATGAGCCCAACCTCTTTATATAACTCACTCTCCCTATTTTCTAAAAACCCCATAATATCCCATACACAAATAACTCTCACCTCATACCAAGGTATTTATCATTCATACACATGGTATTTACAATGATCCATTCCACTCATCCTCTCAATCCCATACGATATCTTAGAAAATATAAATAAGTGAGAGCCACTAGGCTATCACTTGATACTCTAACTCTTATCAAACATAGAAGAAAACAATGCCAATGCCAAATAAAAAATATCAATTTTTGGCATCACATCTTTCCCCCCAGCAGATCCTCTCTAGTGCACCACAGAGGGTCTGCTGGCCCTCAAGGTGGTCGAGCATAGAAGAATTTAAGGTGTATCTTCAATTAGTTCATTTCTAAAAGAGGTTCCTCCATCAGTGAGACTTTCCAAAGGACATTCAGAGCGTGAACAAATTTGATCAAAGAGAAATTTTGCAATTGTGCTTGCCTTGCTATTGACTGTGGCCTAAGCCTCTGCCCACCGAGTCACATAATCTGTGGCCACCAATAAATAAGGCTTGCCCTGAGATGAGCGAGTGGTCCCACAAAGTCCAACCCCCATCTCTCAAATGGTCCATATACTGGAATAGCCTTCAAGGGCCCAGGAATCAATTGTCACCTTCCAAACTTTTGGCATACTTTACAACTTTGACACCATTCATATACATCCTTATGGAGGTGTGGCCAAAAGTAACCTGCATTAACAATTCTCCTAGCTGTGCTCGCTGAAACAAAATGACCAGAGCATTCATAACACATTTCTAGGATTCTCCTAGTCTCCATGGGATGGACCACTATTAACTAGAAAAGAATTTGAGACAAGAGGCTAGACGCTAGGCATGATGACGCTCGAGGGCCATATAGGAAAAGGGAACGTGAGGGGAGAAGCATTAACATGGGTGGGGAAAAGGGATTAAGAGGGGTGGGAATGAAGAGGGAGACTATGGCACAAGGGGAGAGGGAGAGGGGAAAGAGGAGCATGTACATAATGGGATGAGGAATGTAGAGATGGAGACATCAAGGGAGGAGGGTCATGCTTTATTTGAAAGGAAGGATGGGGGGGAAGAAATCAAAGTACTAGCTAGGTGGCTTTACAAGAATGAGCATCTCCCATCAAGGAATAGCCCCCTCCTTTTATATCCAAGAGAGGGGGTCTCTCCCAATAAATGCATCCTCCCACATGCATGGTGTGTGTGGAAGAGTCTCCCATGTGGGCTAGGCAGTTACGCACTCTCAATTGTGTGCGACAACCCTTTGCCTCATTTTTCCACATAAATCAACCCCCATATCCCAAGTCTAAGATACTCCCTTGGTCTCTTCCCAATTTTATAATACGTTCAAACATCTAGGAGGACAAGTGGAGGGTTCGCACAAGGAATCTTGCCACCTCATCCTACTTTCCCATTATTTAACTTGCATTCTTGAACTTTCTACACCCCCCCCCACATGGGCCTATCCTACATGGAGGGAATAATCCAATATAATATCCACCTCCACCTATTTTATATTACTTCTCCCATGGTCCTTGGGCCATATCTCACTAAATGCAGGCATGGGACCGCCTAGGTGGAGGGGTGGTACATGGAGGACCCATGCCACCTTATCATTTCATATTATTACTACCATGGATTATGTACAACACACCTTATGGGTCCTCTTACGTGGAAGGGTGGCACATGGTCATGCCCTGCCACCTCAACCCTGGGCCTTATGCACACCATATTTTATTATACTATTGCCACACATACAAGCACACACACATATTTATGCATTTTACTTTGGTCAAATTTATCCATAACAATTCCCCCCCCAGGCAGGGAATGCACAGCATTTCCATGCCTGGGACCATCAGGCACAAAGAAGGGCTTGAGATAATGCTTGTTGATCACCTTCTTGCCATATGGCTCATGTAGCTCCTGAACTTGTACAGACCCATTGCTACATTCCTTGATGACTTTGTATGGACCAATCCACAGTGGCAGGAACTTCTTATCCATTTGGTTGTCCAATATGTTATCAAAGCATAGCACAACATCCCCCTCAACAAAGTGTCTTTCCCATCGCTTGTGAATTTTAGCATCCAAGCGGCCTTTTGTCGATTCTTTTGGATCTCTGTTTGATGTAGTGCAAGGCATCAAGTTTCATCTAACTTCTCAAGTTATACCAACCTGGCCTCTACATGTTCATCTTCTGTCATCCTCTATTCTTGTGCCAATCTCAAGGCCAGAATCTCTATCTCTAGGGGTAAAACTACCTCAGTACCGTACACCAACTCAAAAGGAGTGTGACCTGTAGACATTTTATGAGTGATGTTGTAAGTCCACACAGCTTCAGTGACCTTCTAATCCCACTGGCTTCTATTCCCTATGACCATTTTTCCCATGGATTTACAAAGGAGACCATTGGTCCGCTTTGTTTGTCCCATGAATGCTGGATAATAGATGCTAGAAGTGCAATGATCAATACCCATGTGATCCATGAGCAACTCCACTACTCTATTTAAGAATGGACTCCCATGGTCAAATATTATTTCCATGGGTGTCCCTCGACGAAACATGCCTTCTTCCACATATTGCTGAACATCTTGCAGTTCTGGCCATCAAGTGTCTACCAAAGAAACCACCCCCCAGTCTTGTACTACAATGGCTTGAGTAGCTAACTCATCTGCCCTTTGATTTTCTTTTTTGTTTATATGAACAAACTTGCAAAAATCAAATTGACTACATAGTGACATAGCCTTTTGATTAAGCTCCTTCAAATGAGGACTTCTTGTCTTGTAATGCCCTTGCATTTACTTTATAATAAACTAAGAATCTCCTCTTATTTCCAATTCTTTAACTTGACTTTGAAGACAACCCTCCAAACCAAGAATCAAAGTATCATACTCAGCTACATTGTTAGTTGTGATACCTGGAAGCTCTTGTCCTCTTTCCCACACCTCTTGACCTTCAAAATTCATCAAGACTATCCCCCCAGCTCTTTGTTGGCATGAAGGACTAAAAGCCCCATCAAAATACAAGACAAAAGCTATTGGTGGTGTCTCCCTTTCATCATTAATGTCGTCCTTATATTTCTTTTCTTCTCTTAGATCCTACTGTCCTGTGAGCAAATCTACCATAGTGGACCCAGTGGTATTTTCAGTGACAAAAGAGAAAGAGAACTCTTGAAGCTCTGACAAACCATTTTGCAAATCTCCCCCCAAGATTAGGCTTGCGAACTAGATATGCTAATACAAACTGAGAGGTAAGGAAGAAAAATGGCCGAGGTAATAAATAGGAGCGAAACTTTGTGACTAAAAACATCAAAGAGAGGGCTTATTGCTCCATTTCTTCATACCTTGTTTCCACCTCTGTAAGCTGTCGGCTGGCATAATAGATGGGTTGCATTCTACCTGCCTCTCCTTTTTGTAGCAATACAGCACCAACTAAATGCAAAGATACACTTGGATTTATATAAAAATCTTGAGACCAGTCAGGGGGCTTCAATATTGGGCCCTTACTCATGGCCTCCTTAAGTTGCTGAAAAGACTCCTTTTGCTCCACACCCCATTGGAAAGAAACTCCTTTTCTTGTCAACAAGTTCATGGGATGCACTATCTCTGTGAAATCATCACAAAAGCGTTGATAATACTTGCTTTTTCCTAGAATTCTGTGAACACCAGTGACACTCTCAGAACTTGGCAATGCCATGATTGCTTGAACCTTGTCAAGATCCATTTGCAAGCCTTCTTCAGACACAATATGCCCCACCAAGGCTACTTTTGTTTGAGCCAATTAACACTTGCTAGGATTTAGACACCCTTTTGCTTCATCAATCCTAGCTAAGGCCATCTTTAACTTCTCCATGTGATCTGTGCACCGAGAATAAATGCAAAAATCATCCAAAAACACCCTAATGAACTTTTCTAAGTAAGGCTCAAGCACTTGACTAGTGAATCTTTGAAATGTAGCTGGTGCATTAGTCAACCCAAAAGGCATCACTCTATAAGCAAAAACTCCCCAAGGTGTGACAAATGATGTTTTATTTTGATCTTCCTCTCGAATATGAATTTGAAAGTACCCAAAATACCCATCACATAATAGAATACATCTCATGCCCTGCTACTTGGTCTAGTATTTCATCTTGCAATGGCAAAGGAAAATGATCCCTCTTAGTGCATGCATTCAAAGGATGAAAGTCCATAAAAATCCACCACTTATTTCCTTTCTTTGGTGTGACAACTATAGGAGATATCCATTTTGAATCATCAACAGGAAAAATGAATCCCACCTCAAGTAGTTGTGTTACCTCTTTCTTTAGTGCCTCAGCTTGGATCAACCCCAATCGCCTCAAGCATTGCACAACTCGCTTGCTTTCTGGCTTCAACTCAATCTTGTGCTCCACAAGAGAGACTGGTCAAACCTGTGAATAGCTTGTTGCAAATAGACATGGAAAATCATCTAACATATCCAAGTACTAGAACTTCTCACTACCTCATAGAGAATCACCAAGAAGCTCTTCATTGTGTTGGCATCATTTAGTGTGCTCCACATCCTCCACATGAAGTGTCTCTATAGGATCTTCTTGTACCACCACCTTGTTCCCTCGTGACTCATCCCGATCAGCACCAAGACAAAGACCAAAGGCCACTCCTTCCACCTCACCCTCTAAGCCTCGAAGCTATACCCTGTCTCGTCTTCTTCATCAGTTAAAGTCAGAGCTCGAACTCTCTAATGTTAAAGACTCCTTCTTAACAACTTGATTTTTGTGACTTCTGATGTTGTAGTGCACCTTCTTATCATTTCCCTGCAAAATCAAATCTCCAGTATCCCACTTTTGAACAACCTTCACCTTGCATAGCTAAGGCCTTCCCAAAATCAATGGATAGGCACATGCATCTGGCTTGGTAGGGATCACCTTAAAAGTAGTCGGCATAGAAATTCCACATACATCCACTTCTAGATTCGTCACAACTCCCAAGGTCTTTACTCTAGTATTGTCAGCCAATTTGATGCAATAAGGAGAGGTAGTACTACAGTATTTCAAATCAGCATCTATCACGATCGTCTCACTCATGACATTAATCGATGCACCTCCATCAATGTAAACATTAGAAATCACTTGACCATCAATGATCACATCAACCATAGGTACATCATTACCAACATCTATATCTACTTTTTTAACAACAGGAATGGCACTTTTCTTCTTTTTCTTCTTTGACACTCTTGTGCTTTTGCTAGCTTTCCCCATTCTTTTCGTAGTTTTGGAGACAAAGCAAGTAATTGACCAAAGGTGATATGAGCTTCCTTTTCTTTAAGGTCGAGCAAAAGTCATAGCTTCCAATGCCCTGTCCTAAAGGAAAGTTGACTGGCTAATTCTCCTTCTAGATG
Organism: Dipteris shenzhenensis; assembly: GCF_047967505.1. NCBI lineage: Eukaryota > Viridiplantae > Streptophyta > Polypodiopsida > Gleicheniales > Dipteridaceae > Dipteris > Dipteris shenzhenensis. The sequence goes on from NC_141606.1 coordinate 47,156,658, forward strand.
CCTTCTTTTTCTTACTACGGCATTCCTCTTCCTGATGTTCCTCATCTACTTCTTCCTTGCTTTCTTCTTCTTCTTTTGCTTTACCACGCCCCCGTTTAGCCATCATTACCTCTTTCCTCATCCCCTGAAGAAGCTTCTAACAAGGATACTTGTTTTTCTTCTTTCTTTCTCAATCTAGGACACTTAGGGTGATAGTGACCTTTTTCATTACATTCATAGCAAGTGACCCCAGTCTTATCTCGAGGCCTATCCTCACTCTTTGGTGCTTTAGGTTGTCGTGCATTAACCAAATGTAATTTCAAATCAGCAAACTCTGCCATCATTTGGGAGATATTATGATCTAACTCAGAGGACCTTGGTATTTGAGGAGCACCCATTACCTCCACCTTAGAAGTTGAAGTTGTTGAAGACACAAAAGAGGATTCGATCTTTAGAGAAGCTTCTTTCTTGGTCGCAATGCGAAGTGCCTCCATGTATGTTGTTGGATCTTTACTCATTATTTTTGAGCGAAGACAAGGCTCCAAAGCCATAACAAATTTACTCATCTTTAAGTGCTCCATCCTTACGAGACTTTGAGGGGCCGATGATGCAGATGCCACAGCTCACAAAGCTTCCCTTTCATACTTTGTCCATAAAGTTTCATATCGGATTGCCAATGTAGAGACCATCTCACCCTCTCCTTGATAGAATTGGTCCAACTGCAACATCAAAGCATTTGGCGACTCCACTGCCCCAAATCTCTACTTCATTACAGCCACCACTTGGTCCCAGTCCTCCTTGGTAAAGTTTGGCAAGGCCTCATGCCAACTCAAGGCTACACCTTCAAGAAAATCGGGCAAAATCTCCGCTCGATCCTTCATGGACCATCTAGAAATCCGGCATCCTTGAACAAAATCCCGAAGATAGGACTCCGGGTCTTCCCCTTGGGTCCCTTGAAACACTGGAATCTTCACCATGATGAAACACAAAAAGGAAACACCAAGATCCAAATAATATCCCAAAGAAGATCCAAATAAGATCCCATAGAGCTTAGTATACCAAGACCAACTTATTATGCATAAGCACTTGTTGAAAACCCTCCACAATGTGATCCTGAACAAAATCTTCAAAAATAAGTGACCAACCAGCACCATGAAAACATTGTGTATACATGCATTCAAGAATCACCCTTGTCACACACAATTGGAAGTGCACATAAAAGCTTCAAGATATTGTACTCTTCATCATTTGCATAGCAAAAGAAGTTGAAAGCATTGAGAATCACCACTCCATTGTTATAGTCAAAAACTACCCAAAGACTCAACTTTTCTTCACACCAACCTGCCAGTGCATGAAACAATCCCCAATCTATCATTGTGCTTACCGTCGGTGTTGTCGATTCACCGACATACTCAAGAGTGCAAACATAAAGGATATGATCATGCTGACCATGCGAATAGCTTGAGTATCACCTTCACAATCTTCTAGTTCTCTTAAACGGGCTGCAATCTCTTCTAACGGAGTTCTTCCAGTAGGCATCTTCTTTATCACATCAAAAAACACATGCCTATACTAGGGATAACATGCAATCAAGTACACCCGAGACCATTTAGTAAGGTGGGATGAATCCAATACCAAATATACCCGACGTCTTTACCAAAAGATGTGACATGAAGTTGGCGGTAATAAACTTCACGCATCTCTTCACTTCCTGCTGCTTTAGGACTGAGTGATATAGATATTCATCACTAGAAAGGGACATTAAAAAGAAGCTTTTATACCAAGAGAGCACACCATACTATCCTCCCTTAGATGAGAATGAAGATGGTAACATCCCAAGTGATGTTGTACTCCAGCATAGGGAGAAGGAAAGGATGGGCAAAGGCCATAATCTCAGCAAGACGGTCTGCGCCAAAGAGAAGAGCGATACGTTGTTGAAAGAAGATCTTGCGGTTCAACATGACATGAACTGATATATATATATATTGAGGAGTTTGAAGGGGATGATTGGGTCGGATGGGTAGGTTCCGGGGAAACATTGCACCTCCTTCATAGAGATACCTTTACAATTACCTCAAAACACTCTCCAAAATATCATAAGACACAGAGACCCATAACTTTCAACAGAGACATGATATCAAATATTCAAACACATATTGAGATGTGCCTTGAAATGGACTTTGTCTGATATAAGTTTCGTAAGAAACAGAGAAGCAGTCAGAAAGATATGGGCAGTTTACTTGGTGGGGGTAAAAACTATCTGAAAAAGAAACAATCACACACACATAGAGTAATAGATTTTTGGTTTGACATCTAATATAATAAATGAAGACATAGCATGATGCTACTTGAAGAGAGATTTGTGCTAATATAAGTTTTGTTCAAATCAGACCATTGAGCAAAAAGTTATGAGCAAAATACTGACAGGGGGTCAAACTGTCATGAAAAACACCTACTCCTACTGGTGCCAACTTGGGAGAATACTACCTTCATGATTAGACTTCATCAACGATCCAAGTCCCATAGATGTTGCCTAGGAGGAAAGGAAGAGCTCCCTTTGTGGCTTGGGAAATAGATAAACCATGTATGCACAATGAGCGGCCGAATAGACAACACTTTTGAGCACTTTGGAAGAGAAAACAATGGAAAAAGGGAAGAGACACTCAAGAGAGAGAACCTGAAGTGACCTTTATTACCAATAGAGTGAGACTCCACTCTAATAAAACTCAAAATACTATAAACACAAGGGAGAAGAAGAGGTCTCATATGTACAAGAGGGAGCGAAAGCTCCAAGACTACTCATAGAGAGAGAATGAACTAGAGAGAGATGGACTCAAGAGTCTACATAAGAGAATATCTACAAGAGGGAGAGAAGGCCCCCCAGCAGATCCTCTCTAGTACAGAGAGGGTCTGCTAGCCCTTAAGGCGGTTGAGCATAGAAGAATTTAAGGCGATATTGGTGCATCCGGGTATCACCATGCCATCAACATCCTCAAGCTGATAGGTTCCATTCGTGACATTCATATACATCCTTATGGAGGGGTGGCCAAAAGTAACCAATCTCTGCTTCTGTTGTGGAGTTAACCCTCGAGGAAACATGCCTTCTTCCACATATTGCTGAACATCTTGTAGTTTTGGCCATCCAGTGTCTACCCAAGAAACCACCCCCCGGTCTGGCACTACAATGGCTTTAGCTAACTCATCTGCCCTTTGATTTTCTTTTCTGTTTATATGAACAAACTTGTAAAAATTGAAGCGACTACATTGTGCCATAGCCTTTTGATTAAGCTCCTTCAAATGAGGACTTCTTGTCTTGTAATGCCCTTGCATTTGCTTTATAATAAGCTGAGAATCTCCTCTTACTTCCAATTCTTTAACTTGACTTTGAAGACAACCCTCCAAACCAAGAATCAAAGCATTATACTCAGCTGCATTGTTAGTTGTGATACCTGGAAGCTCTTGTCCTCTTGCCCATACCTCTTGACCTTCAGGATTCATCAAGACTATCCCCCCGGCTCCTTGTTGGCATGAAGGACTAAAAGCCCCATCAAAATACAAAACAAAAGCTGTTGGTGGTGTATCCCTTTCATCTTTAATGTTCTCCTTACATTTCTTTTCTTCTCCTAGATCCTCCCGCCCTGTGAGCAAATCTACCATAGTGGACCTAGTGGTATTTTCAGTGACAAAAGAGAAAGAGAACTCTTGAAGCTCTGACAATCATTTTGCAAATCTCCCCCTAGGATTAGGCTTGCGAACTAGATATGCTAATACAGACTGAGAGGTAAGGAAGAAAAATGGTCGAGGTAATAAATAGGAGCGAAGCTTTCTGACGGAAAACACCAAAGAGAGAGCTTGTTGCTCCATTTCTTCATACCTTGTTTCCACACCTGTAAGCTATTGGCTGGCATAATAGATGGGTTGCATTCTACCTGCCTCTCCTTTTTGTAGCAATATAGCACCAACTGAATGCAAAGATACACTTGGATTTACATAAAAGTCTTGAGACCAATCAGGGGGCTTCAATATTGGGCCCTTACTCATGGCCTCCTTAAGTTGCTAGAAAGACTCTTCTTGCTCCATACCCCATTGGAAAGAAACTCCTTTTCTTGTCAACAAGTTCATGGGATGCACTATCTCTGTGAAATAATCACAAAAGCGTTGATAGTACTTGCTCTTTCCTAGAATTCTGCAAACACCAATGACACTCTCAAGACTTGGCAATGCCATGATTGCTTGAACCTTGTCAGGATCCATTTGCAGGCCTTCTTGAGACACAATATGCCCCAACAAGACTACTTTTGTTTGAGCCAAATGACACTTGCTAGGATTTAGACACCCTTTTGCTTCATCAATCCTAGCTAAGGCCATCTTTAACTTCTCCATGTGATCTATGCACTGAGAATAAATGCAAAAATCATCCAAAAACACCCGTATGAACTTTCCCAAGTAAGGCTCCAGGACTTGACTCATAAACCTTTGAAATGTAGCTGGTGCATTGGTCAACCCAAAAGGCATCACTCTATAAGCAAAAACTCCCCAAGGTGTGACAAATGATGTTTTATTTTGATCTTCCTCTCGAATACGAATTTGAAAGTACCCAGAATACCCATCACATATAGAACACATCTCATGCCCTGCTACTTGGTCTAGTATTTCATCTTGGAATGGCAAAGGATAATGATCCCTCTTAGTGCATGCATTCAAAGGACGAAAGTCCACACAAACTCGCCACTTATTTCCTTTCTTTGGTGTGACAACTACAGGAGATATCCATTCTGAATCATCAACATGAAAGATGAATCCTGCCTCAAGTAGTTGTGTTACCTCTTTCTTTAGTGCCTCAGCTTGGATCACCCCCAATCGCCTTAAGTGTTGCACAACTGGCTTGCTTTCTGGCTTCAACTCAATCTTGTGCTCCACAAGAGAGACTGGTCAAACCTGTGAATAGCTTGTTGCAAAGAGACATGGAAAATCATCTAGCATATCCAAGTACTGGAGCTTCTCACTACCTGATAGAGAATCACCAAGAAGCTCTTCATTGCGTTGGCGTCGTTTAGTGTGCTCCACATCCTCCACATGAAGTGTCTCTACAGGATCTTCTTGCACCACCACCTTGTTCCTTCCTGACTCATTCCGATCAGCACCAAGACAAAGACCAAAGGCCACTCCTTCCACCTCACCCTCTGAGTTGGACTCCTCAGAGCTACACCCTGTCTCTTCTTCTTCATCGGTTAAGTCAGAGCTTGAACTCTCTGATGTTGAAGACTCCTCCTTGACAACTTCCTTTTTGTGGCTTCTGATGTTGTAGCGCACCTTCTTATCATTTCCCTGCAAAATCAAATCTCCAGTATCCCACTTTTGAACAGCCTTCACCTTGCGTAGCCAAGGCCTTCCCAAAATCAATGGATAGGCACGTGCATCTGGCTTGGTAGGGATCACCTTAAAAGTAGTCGGCACAGAAATTCCACATACATCCACTTCTAGATTCTTCACAACTTCCAAGGTCTTAACCCTAGTGTTGTCAGCCAATTTGATGCGATAAGGAGAGGTACTACTAGAGTATTTTAAATCAGCATCTATCATGGTCTTCTCACTCATGACATTAATCGATGCACCTCCATCAATGTACACATTAGAAATCACTTGACCATCAATGATCACATCAACCACAGGTACATCCTCACCAACATCTATATCTACCTTTTGAACAATAGGAAGGGCACTTTTCTTCTTTTTCTTCTTTGACACTCTTGTGCTTGCTAGTTTTCCCCATTCCTTCCGTAGTTTTGGAGACAAAGCAAGTAATTGACCAAAGGTGATATGAGCTTCCTTTTCTTTAAGGCCGGACAATAAGTCACAGCTTCCAATTCCTTGTCCTAAAGGAAAGTTTGACTGGCTAATTCTCCTTCTAGATGCCTTCTTTTTCTTACTACGGTGTTCCTCTTCCTAATGTTCCTCATCTACTTCTTCCTTGCTTTCTTCTTCTTCTTTTGGTTTACCACGCCCCCGTTTAGCCATCATTACCTCTCTTTCCTCATCCCCTGAAGAAGCTTCTAACAAGGATACTTGTTTTTCTTCTTTCTTTCTCAATCTAGGACACTCGGGGCGATAGTGATCTTTTTCATTACATTCATAGCAAGTAACCCCACTCTTATCTCGAGGCCTATCTTCACTCTTTGGTGCTCTAGGTTGTCGTCATGCATTAACCAAATGCAATTTCAAATCAGCAAACTCTGCCATCAATTGGGAGATATTATGATCTAACTCAGAGGACTTTGGTACCTGAGGAGTGCCCATTACCTCCACCTTAGAAGTTGAAGCTGTTGAAGACACAAAAGAGGATTCGATCTTTAGAGAAGCTTCTTTCTTGGTTGCAATGCGAAGTGCCTTCATGTATGTTGTTGGATCTTTACTCATTACTTTTGAGCGAAGACGAGGCTCCAAAGCCATAACAAATTTGCTCATCTTTAAGTGCTCCATCCCTGAGAGACTTTGAGGGGCCGATGATGCTGATGCCACGGCTCGCAAAGCTGCCCTTTCATACTTTGTCCATAAAGTTTCATATCGGATTGCCAACGCAGAGACCAACTCACCCTCTCCTTGACAGAACCGGTCCAACTACAACATCAAAGCATTTGGCGACTCCACTGCCCCAAATCTCTGCTTCATTGCTGCCACCACTTGGTCCCAGTCCTCCTTGGTAGAGTCCGGCAAGGTCTCATGCCAACTCAAGGCTACACCTTCAAGAAAATTAGGCAAAATCTCTGACCGATCCTTCATGGACCATCCAGAAAGCCGGCATCCTCGAACAAAATCCCGAAGATAAGACTCCGGGTCTTCCCCTTGGGTCCCTCGAAACATTGGAATCTTCACCATGATGAAACACAAAAAGAAAACACCAAGATCCAAATAATATCCCAAACAAGATCCGAACAATATCCCACAGAGCCTTAGTATACCAAGACCAACTTATTATGCATAACCACTTGTTGAAAACCCTCCACAATGTGATCCTCAACAAAATCTTCAAAAATAAGTGACGAACCAGCACCATGAAAACATTGTGTATACATGCATTCTAGAATCACACTTCTCACAATAGGAAGTGCACATAAAAGCTTCAAGATATTGTAATCTTCATCATTTGCATAGCAAAAGAAGTTGAAAGCATTAAGAATCACCACTCCACTGTTATAGTCGAAAACTACCCAAAGACTCAACTCTTCTTCACACCAAGCTGCCAGTGCATGGAACAATCCCCAATTTATCATTGTGCCTACTGCCAACATTGTCGATTCACTAACATATTCAACAATGCAAACATAAAGGATATGATCATGGTGATTGTGCGAATAGCTTGAGCATCACCTTCACAATCTTCAAGTTCTCTTAAACGGGTTACAATCTCTTCTAACGGAGTTCTTCCAGGCATCTTCTTTATCTTATCAAAACACATGCCTCTTCTAGGCATAACATGCAACCAAGTACACCCGAGACCGTTTAGTAAGGTGGGATGAATCCAATACCAAACGTACCCCGCGTCTCCACCAAAAGATGTGACATGAAGTTGGGGGTAATAAACTTCACGCACCTCTTCACTTCCTACTGCTTTCGAACTGACTGCCAAAGATATTTATCATTGAGAATGGGACATTAGAAAGAAGCTTTTATGCCAAGATACCACACCATACTTTCCTCCCTTAGATGAGAATGAAGATGGTAACATCCCAAGTGATGTCATAATCAAGCATAGGGAGAAGGAAAGGATCAGCAGAGGCCATAATCTCAGCGAGCCGATCTACGCCAAAGAGAAGAGTGAAACATTGTTAAAAGAAGATCTTGCAGCTCAACATAACATGAATTGATATATATCGAGGAGTTTGAAGGGGCTAATTAGGTCGTATGGGTAGATTCCGAGGAAACATTGCACCTCCTTCATAGACACCTTCATACTTAGCTCAAAACACTCTACAAACTGTCATTAGACACACAGGTCTATAACTTTCAGTAGAGACATGATATCACAAATTCAAGTACACAAACAGATGCGCCTTGAGATGGGCTTCGCGCTGATATAAGTTTTATTGAAAACAGACAGACGGTTGAAGAGATATGGACAGTTTATTGGAAGGGGGTAAAAACTGTCATGAAAACAGACTGTCAAATACAAAGACTCATAACATTTTGTAGCAATATCCGATTCAAGATCTAAGCAGATAGAAACATGCGCCTTGGAGAGAGCTTCACGCTGATTTAAATTTCATTACAATCGGACTACCAAGCAGAAAGTTATGAGCAAAACACTAACAGGGGGTCAAACTGTCATGAAAACTACCCTCCACCCAGGCTAATTTCGCCTGAGCAGGATGCTCCCTCAAGACTCCACCTTCATCAACGATCCACCCCTCATAGATTTTGCCTAAAAAAGGGGAAGAAGTCTGCATGTGGCTCGGGAAATAGAGGGACCATGTGTGCACAGTGAGCAGCCGAATAGAAAGAACTTTTAAGGCTTTGAAAGAAAGAAAAGGGAAGAGACACTCAAGAGAGAGAGAACCTGAAGTGACCTTCATTACAAATAGAGTGAGAATCCACTCCAACACTACAAACACAAGGAAGAAGAAGAGGTTTCATACATACAAGAGGGAGCGGAAGCTCCAAGACTACTCATAGAGAGAGAATAAACTAGAGAGAGAAGGACTCAAGAGTCTACATAAGAGAATATCTACAAGAGGGAGAGAAGGCTCATGGAAGAGGCTTGGGGAGACTAGAGCTACAGCAACATGAGGCCTAATGGTGGAAGAGATTGATGAACAAGGGAGAGGAGGGCTCCTTTTATAGAGATTTTGTTACCCTCCTTCACCCATTTACAATTGCTGCCTGTAGATTCCTTTCCCCATCAATCACATAAGCACGTATGTCACCATCCATGTCCTTTTTGGCTACTCTTGCCATGTGTCCCATCAAAAGATGCTCAAGACTCTTAAAATATTGAGAAAGTCAAGAGTCTCCTCACATGGAGCCCATAGGGACTCTCTCTTTTCCACATGTCCACATCCTCCTTATTCCACATAGGAGTTCTAGAAGGATTCCTCTTGACTTCACACTCCTCCACATGCCTTCCACATGCTTGGCATGTGGCCTCTCTTATATTATTGGAACACATGGACATGAGCCCACCTCTTTATATGACTCACTCTTCCTATTTTCTAAAAAACTCATAATATCCCATACACAAATAACTCTCACCCCATACCAAGGTATTTATAATTCATACCTATGGTATTTACAATGAGCCATTCCACTCATCCTCTCAATCCCATACAATATTATAGAAAATAGAAATAAGCGAGAGCCGCTAGGCTATCACTTGATACTCAAACTCTTATCAAACATAGAGAAAAACAATATCAATGCCAAGTTAAAAATATCAATTTTTGGCATCACAGTATACTAAAAAGTCTGAAATGGTGCGGTTTCCAACTTTGGAATGTTATGCCCATTTGTACTCAATCTCAATAGGTGTACACAGAGGTATAGTATACAACATCCTAAATTGCTCCAACATGGAGTCAATGTACCTTGTTTGACTCAAAAATCTGCCTTTGTTTGTCTCTTCTATCTCAATATCCAAAATACAATGCAACAATCACAAATCACACATTTTCAAACTACTTGTAAACATTTGATCTTGGCCTCCTTGATCACTTTGTTGTTGCTAGTTGTTGCAATGAGGTCATCCACATAAGTGCAATGATTGTAAGAGCATTTGCATTTCTCTTAACATACCCTCCATGTTCAAGTTTCTTCTTATGAACCCTTGTTGCATGAAACAACTATATATATATATATATATATGTGTGTGTGTTGTATGTATGTATGTGTGTGTGTGTGTGTGTGTGTGTGTGTGTGTGTGTGTGTGTGTGTGTGTGTGTGTATATAGTCAATCTTATTGTACCAAGCTTGTGGTAGACTATAAAGTGCCTCCTTCTAGAATTTGCACACCAAGTGCTCGAATCCATTTTCCACAAATCCTTTTAGCTGTCACATAAACATTTCTTCTTAAAATTCTCCATTTAGGAAAGCATACTTGACATCCGTTTGATACAAATGTAACCCCATATTGTAGCAAGAGAAAGAATAAGACAAATTGCCTTCATCCTTGTGACCAGTGCAAAAGTCTCCTCATATTCAATAACCTCTATCTAAGCATATTATTTTGCCACCAATTAATATATCCGTGTCTGGACTTTTTGCTTGATCTCGTATTCGCTACCAAATTAATTATTTCCCTTGAATGGTTCCACCAATTTCCAATCGAGACGCAATTATATTCTTCTTCCATGCCATCAACCCATTCTCTAGATCCTTTTTCCTTTTAAAAGTTGCTAGGCTCTTTGACTTGTGCCACGCAACACCTAAAAGCTATTTGATAGTATTCTAGGCTTCATGTCCTTCATAATGCTATTTGATAGTATTCTAGGCTTCATGTTCTTCATAATGCTCTACGCTTCATCCTCCAATTTCTTTGACCATCTTGGAATGATGTGGCTTTTTGGCCATACTGACCATGAGATGCATTCTTTGGCTAAGATTTTATAGAGTGTCTAGGAGATGTTCCCACATTCCCATACTAAGTAGCATGTCATCAAACATTTTACATTCTATGTAAGTCTACAAATTTGTAGGTGTGGCATTGTCAACCTGTTGTTTGTCTACTCCTCAATCGAAGTCCTTGTAATCGTGATGGCAAGTAGCTTTCTTTACTTTCTCATCAAATACCATATCACGAGAAGCAAACATTTTATGAGTTGTAGTATTGTGTAGCTTAAAGATTTATGTTCCTTTGCATACCCCACCATGATGCACTTCTCACCCTTGGAATCAAGCTTACCTCTTTTGTGCTTTGACACATGAGCATAGGTAGTCGATCCAAAAACTCTGAGAGGGTGGACATTTTGCTTATGTCCACTCCATGCTTCCTCTTACATCACATGATGTAAATCATTAGTAGGGGAACAATTTACCAAATATACTAATGTGCAAAATGCTTCTGCCTAGTACTTGTCAAGCATGTCTTTTGTTTGCATCATGCTCCTTGCATACTCAACAATGGTGTGGTTCTTTCTTTCTACTACTACATTTTCTTATTGTGTCTTTGCCAAGGAAAACTCTCTATGTGTTTTCCATTGTTTCCAAGACTTAGTAAATGCTTTGGAGACATATTCTCCCCCATCATTGTGGATCAATGGAATTTGAAGTCAACAGCTAGACTAAGTTTTTTCCATAGACTCGAACTCTTTAAACCTTTCAAGAAGTTCATACCTATGCTTCATGGTGTAGATAAATGTCTTTCTAATATAGTCATCGATAAATATGACAAAGAATTTGTTAGTGCCAATTGATGGTGTATTGATCATGTACCTTGCAATGTCATTGTGCACCAATTCAAATGGTCTCTTGCCTTTACTGGCCTAACCCTTAGGAAAGACTATGCTATAAAGGCATCCTACACACAAGTCTCCCTCTTTGACAGGTGGGAGTCCATTGTCCATGCTCTTAGCATTCATGAAACTACATGGATCTAAAATGAGGATTTCCATGCCTGTGTCTCTTCCTAAGTGAACAATAGCAGCTTCTTGTCATTGAAGAGAACTCAAATATACTAATTGGAACAGAAGTAGATTCATAGCAAGTTCCAGCACAAGAACATCACAAATGGATTTGGTTTTATCATTTGGAAGGTGAACTAGCATGTCAGCAATTCCTTTGAGTGGAAGTGGATGATTAAGTCCCTGGACAAAACAAGAATGATCAAGTTCAACAAAGACAACAGTCTTATTCCAAGAAAAGTCCTTTTACAAAGAGCAAAATAAAGTGATGACTATGGAAAATTAGGCCATACTGTTGTAGATTATCCTAGCAGTTTAAGGTTGGCTGTGGCAAAAATGGCAAGCAATAGTTAAGGGCACATATACAGTAGAAGTAGAGTACGCTTTTGAAGGGTCAAAAAGAGATGAAACCTCACATAAGATGTGTTGTGGAATGGAAAGAATGTCAATTTTGGCAAATAGGTCATGCAAAGACTTTGGGCATCTCAAGGACATCAAATTATGCACAACTTTGATTACATTAAAGAAAATAGACCGCGATGTATGGATAGACTGAGGTGCATCATAGAATGTATGTTGTAGATGTGATTGGTTTAAGACACTTGAAAAAGTAAAGGGAGCTCTAGATGTTCATCTTGGAGACCTCAGATTTTTTGGACTGGATGTCCTTGATGAGTGCGTGGGGAGAGGTAACTCTCAATTTTCAAAATTGTGTGAGTTATAGTGTTTGGGAGTGGATTGGGTGCCCTAGAAATACATTTCCCTTCCCTTTTTGAAAATTTTTATGCGAGGTTCCTTCAAGTATGTGGCTACTCAAGTTTGTTAAGTGTTTTGCCAAGGTTGCAACAAGAAAGGTTTGGGAAGTGGTGAAAATTCTCTTTGTTTCTCCTTACCATTTCAAGGTACGAGGTGATTATTTTTCAAACTTGAGATAGAAAGGAGCCTAGAAATTGTTTGAGCAATGAAAGACAAGATATGTAGAGGCATGTAGAAACAATCTGGAACAAGTTTGAGCAACTTGCTATAGAAAAGAATAACTTGTGAAAAGCAGTAGAGAAGAAGTTCAATCAACTACCCAAAGGGGACGAACTAGCACGAGGAGCCACAAAAGTAGTATAAACTAAAGGAGCTTCTGTGATGAATCCACATAGAAGAAGATCATGAATGGAGCTTCAGCATAGATTGTAATTGAAAGAAGATGTGTGCAAGGCAAATAAGAGCTTGAGAAGGAACAACACGAATAGAACTTGATAGAGTAGTAGTGCCATGATGAATGGCATACTTGTGAGGAGATGTGGGGAAGGACTTGCAATGAATGGTGACTTTACCATGGCAAAGTCAAGCAAAAAGCTAAGGAGGGAAAGCACAACAATGGAGAGGAGCTCGAGAACCCCCCCATGACATGCAACATAGAGATTTGAAGGCCCGATGAGCTGCATATTAAGCAGAGAGAGCTTGAAGTTGCACTACAATAGGGCCTATATAAAGAGAATGGCAAGGTCTGCAAAAACTCATGAATTGAGAAATCTGAGATGGAGGCAAACAATTCATGAGACGAATACCTTGCGGTGGAAGAAAAAAAATAAAGGTGAGCTTGGAGAGAAAGAGGTATAAAAGGAAGTGATGGCTCATGAACAGACTATAAAGGTGAGGTTGGAGAAGAAGAAGGAAGAGTCACGATGGTGGTGAAGAGGAGAAGAAAGGTGGTGGCATAGCAAATGTTGCATAATAAAAAATTAATCAACCTAAAGTCCAAAACTAAGGGCATCTCCATGTGTCACAAAATAAGGCAATAATAGCCTTTCCATTAACTCCTTACCTTCATATCCCATGTGCACTTTTGTACCCTCATGGTAAATGCATCATCCTATGGAGAGGAAGTCCTGAGTTTAAGCCTGCATAATGCATCTTGAGAATAACATTTTCATAGTGGGAAATTTTGAGCACACATTGTCAAAAATTCTCCATGTGAAGACCTTAATTCACAAAGCTCCATCACTAAAAATAAATCTTTGCTTGGCAAAAAATTGGTGCTGCAAGAATCCAAAGGAGGAGGTCTCAAAGGTGAGGACCTTCCCTCCTACACAAACACTTTTTATTGTGTTTGGATTTTGGATTTTACACACAAATAGCATATTTGCCTTATATTTGGCATGAAAAGCCTTTAATCTATGGAGGGTCAAATCTTTTTGATCTGAATCACAAATTCAAAATATTCTAAACTAGATTAGAGAGCATATCTAGCTCTTAATTGTTAATTGCTTAGTTGACTTTAGTGTGGGTTATGCATAAGAACTGTTCACACGTAGACTTCAATCCCTTCTAGAGTTCATTATGTTCCTCGGCATTTACCCCATGTATACGTATATGGACTTAGATCCCTTCTAGAGCTCATTATTTTCCTTACCATCTACCCCATGTATACACATATAGACATATGTCCCACCATAGGTACATGTATGATAACTAGCGCAATGATCATACTTGAACAATGGCATCCAACTAAGTTGAATTATTAGTATCCTCACTAAGCCTCCATTCATAGGGCACAAATTCATGAATGTACTCGTTCTTCTTATGCTTCATGTTGTTCAACTAAGTTCTTCCTTGTTGATCTCCTCTTGGTATCTCCTTGAGAAGGAATCGTTCATTTGATTCCTATTCTTGAAGTAGCATTTAGGGTATATTTTTGGGTCACCTTATGCAAGGTGCATGGGAATAAATTCATATTCATTTACCCAATAGGATCAGTAACAACTCCGAGGTTGGTTGAAAGGGACTTCATCTTCTAGGCATTTGAAACCCTATAATGTCACATTGATGCTTGGAGCCCATGTTCTCCTATGATGTGCACTCATCATGGATTGATTTACTTCGAGGTAGAATTACCCTCATTCTTGGTAGAGCTCATCTTTACTATTTTGGTACTTTTCTTGAAAACTCTCAAGACCTATTTTGTTGTGGAATCCTCTCATGCTTGTCTCCCTCATGGGTGAGTTTACTCACCTTGATGTATGTCTTACCCTCTAGGCATCCTTCATTTTCCTACTATCTTCTTGGGGGATCCTTGCCCATGCTTCTTTCCTCCTCATATGTAGGTTTGTTGGACCAACATCTTTTCTTATCTTGGTGTGTTTCTTGTAATCAAAGCTCATTGTACTAATACCATCCTTGTCGGTGAGCTTTTGCAAGAGGTCATCTTTCTCTCTATGGACATTTGATTATCTAATCTCTTAGCTGCTCTTCATGAGGAGCCTACATCCTTAGTGAGTTAGAGTTTTGATTCATTGCATCACAATGTGACCCAATAGAAATTTGTGGCATGACCATCTTGTCATAATGTGATATGTAGCATAGGCTATATTCTATATAGCATAGGTGATGTGCAGTATTGGCCAATCTATGCCACATGGCATAGATTATGTGCTATGTGGCACATATTATGCTTTATAAGTCTTTCTCATTCCTGTGTCTCTCTATCTCTCACTCCCATAGAGCTTCAGAGTAAAAGCTAGTGACAAGTAGGTTCTCTCTCTCTCTCAAGATTCGGCTACGTTCTTGTTGGTGTTCTATTGCCACCTATGATGCTTTTTCTTTAGACAGGCAACATGTTGCAAGTAAGACATGAATCCAACATAAAAACCTTGGGAAGATCTTATTAACCAAATACTTTGACCATTCAATTCCACAGCATAATTTTGTTGTTAAGACATGTTAGACTATTCTCTTGGAGTGATGGTGCATATATACACCTTCTTGGTGTAAAGGTGTAAAATGTATTGCTTTAAATATAAAAGCAAACTCATGAACAATGTTCAAACACAATAATGAAGCCCAAATAAATTAATTCTTCATTCCAATATTTTTATAACGTGGAAGCTCATTTATTTTATACTTTTCTCTACATTCTTCTCAAACTTTGGCTCTAGCATAACATTAAAGTTTGGCTCTAGATTCAATGATCAGATATACATCTGGATGCTTCTTTGACACAATAGCTTCACAGCCATCTTTTGATCAACCAGTCGTTATTATAGGAGTTCATTCTTTTTGGCATTCTTCCCTCATCCTTTTGGTCTATTCTGTGGGCTTTGTTCCCAAAGGCAAATGATGACCTACAACTTAGGAGGGGGAAATGAACACTTATGTACAAGATCTATAGGTTGACTACTCATTGTATAGACTTCCCTATATAGCCATTGTGCTCACACATTCACATACTATGATTAATTTGTTTTTGTTTCTTAGTTTTGGTTGCTAGAAGCGGAGATTCTGCTATATTTGGTCTAAAGCCATTTCGGAGAAGATGTCTGCCTTGCTCTGGCTCATCATGCTTAAGGCGGTTTGGACAAATGCAGGGGGGTTGAGGATTGGATAAGGTGATGGCAAGTGCCGTCGTTGTCTGGGATCTCAAGAAGATGTTTTTCACGTATTCGTGGCATGCCCTTCACATAGCTAGGAAAGTCTGGGAAAAAGTGCAGTTATAGTTAGGCGAGCCAGTCAATTGGAAAGCAATTCTTATTGAAGATGCATATAAAGTCAAGCACACACGATGGGCACTCATGCAAGCACACGCATTGTGGTTTGTTTGGGTTTTAGGAATGAAGTTCAATTTAACGCGAATCTTACTGACACAGAATATCTGTTTTCTAAATGGTGAGCGGACATCCTGGATCTATGATAATGACCTCAAACTTTCCTTCGTGGAGATCAAGAGCCATGAACAAGAGCACCTGAAGACCTTCAACCAAGAATGCCACTTCAAGGGATCCATCTACTATGAGACTAATCTTGTTAATGATTATCAGACTGATCTTGTTAATGATTATCAGCTAGATGTTTCAGGTTGTGCAGATCTGTTGTTATAACTGTAATTTTGTGATCATGTATACCTTATGAACTGCTTATAATATAAAACCTTAAAAAAAAAATAAAAAAATCCAAATGGATCTTGTAGATTCACCCTCTACTTACCCAATCAAATTTAAGAGCGGTGTTAAGAATGGTGTAAATTACAACATAGATATAGGGCATATGGTTAAACTCTAACCCTAACCTAAGGTGTCCATGTATGTATGCATCTTTATGATAAATACGGTGTAGTGTACAGTACTAAGTCTTATGTAGAGCTAATTAGAAAGGCCATATCCATGGAGAAAAGGAGTGCTACCTGAGGGACTCTTTGGGCTTCTTTTAGTTGTAAGCCTTTGCTCATAAGGGTGGAGCTTGGATTTAAAAAGTTGGATTGATAGCCATGCAAGGAAACTCCTCATGAGCCAAGACTTATGAATTAAAAGAAGCCCAAGGAATCCCCTCACAAAGTAGTAATACTTTCGAGCTACCTTATTGGGTCGCAAGGGAAACCTCTAGAACCTGTCAACCTCTCGTGAACTATAAAACCATCCTATTGGACCTACACTAATGTCTCTAAGATAGTAGGCTTTAAACCAACATTTGGAGCCAATTCGTGAATAGCTCTTGAACACTCTTTCATGTCTACTTGCCTAGCCTTATTATATAATGATTTCTCTAATTAAGATAAGCTAGATCATCCTACAACCAAACCCTCCACCTCTACAACTCCTCTGAGCATCATTGGTTGTAGACGGTCAAAAGGGCATAAGAGAGAATGCCGTGATTGTAGAAAGTTATGTCATGATAGCAAGGCATTGGACAAAAGCAAGGGAGGCACAAACCATGAGTGATAAGAATGGAAGGAGCTGCTCTTCTCATAAGAGTAGGGGAAGGAAGAAGCTAGCTAAGGTAGGCAAAATCTTGGAGGCGAATTTGGACAAAAAAGATGGATAGATCATAGGTGAATTTGGACAAAAAGGATGAATAGATCACCACTGTTTATGGGCAGTTGGATAGATTGCCATTGTTCAGAGGCAATTGAATGTAGTGTATTGGAAGCAAGTCGATGCCCAGTCAAAGTGAATGGTGTCATAAAGATGGACTGTTTTACACATGGACTTCTTTGAAAACAAGGGAAACACGGACGAAGATCACGAGAGAGGGTTGATTAATAGATCCAACCTAGGATGAGGGACGATTCAGATTTGATGGAGGTAGTTGGAGCAAACGAGTCGAATCTCTCCCCCCAGGGTGATTCTATGAGGGCCCTGTTTTGTGGCATGGCGTTAAAAAATCTAGTCTTATTCTCTTCTCCTTCCAGGCAGACGATGTTTTGTGGCATGACATTAAAAAATCTACTCTAATTCTCTTTGGTGGCATGACGTTAAAAAATATATTCTAATTCTCTTTTCCTTCCAGGGAGACGAGGGTGGGAGAGACACTGTGCGAGTCAAATCTCTGAGGGTGGAGAGAGCAGCCAAGGGGGTGAGATAAAACTAGGGGTTAAGAGGGTGTTTAAAAATTTCACAAATTTCGGGTAAGAAGAGAATTGGGAGGCGGGAAAACGCAAAACACAAATTTGAGGCTTTTCTTCTCTCTTCTTCATCTTCTTCTTCCTCCTCCTCTTCTTCTTCTTCTTCTTCTTCTTCTTCTCTTAAGTTATGGCACTCTGCACTTGCTTCTCCTCCTGCATTGCACCCTCCGCCTTCGTATGATCGTTCCCCCATTCAGGTCTTTCCTCTACCCCCTCCTCTCATCCCCCTTTCCTCCCTTCCCCCTTCTTCCCCTGCTCGCCATTTCCATCTCACATCCGCTTTTCTTTCTCGTCTTGCCCAATAGAATGCACCCAAATCACTCGGGCAATTCACAACTAGCGCTTTTTCCTGTGCCCATCTGCTCTCCAGTTTCCACTTCATCGATTTCGCTGCAGCCGCAAGTTTCTTTCTCATTCGAATTGGATACTTAGGGGACAAAGATTTTTTTTCATTTCTGTACTTTGAAGCCGAGTAAGTGGCGACAAGAAATTCTTTGATGGGGACGCCAGTATGCCGGTATATCCACGCGCTCCGATTGTTTCAACCCGAGAATCGCAGTTGCCAACAGTGCAATCTGGTGTTTCTAGCCTGTAGGTCAATTGAAGGAGGAATCTTTGTGCATGCTCATCTTGGCTGTTTTGACCTCGTCTGTTTGCAGGTTGTTTAGTGATAATGCCTGGACCCGCTCTGCAAAACGCCAAGACCGGCAATCAACATCAAACATGTCATTGTGGAGCTCAAGCCCTGCCTCACGAAGAAATATTGTCCAAAAAGCACAATGCCTGCTCTCTTCAGAGTGAAGTGTATCTGCATAAAAGTCTGAACGGGGAGGTCTGTATTAAAGATAACTTGTCACCTGATTACTCCAATTACAGTTTCGACAATCGGCTCTTAAATCACTGGTGGGAGGCTCCAAGTGGTCTAGGAGTCAGAGGAAGAGCGGTTTCAAGCATGTTTTCTAAGCCAACAGTGTCTGATTCACCCACTCACTCAGACTTGACTTTTGGTGTGTTCTCTCTCTCTCTCTCTTTTTCTCTCTTCCCTCTCTCTCGTTAGGTTATTTTCAAAAAGTAAAATTGTTTGTTTGATTATGACTATATTCAGGCTCTGCATTTCTGAAATGCTTGTTGCCCTTGGTCTGATAAACCCTCAATTTCTTTCTCTCTCTCTCTCTCCCTAACCATCGCCCCCCTCTCTCTCTCTCTCTCTCTCTTATATAAACGCATCGTCCCACAAACTCCCATGCAAGTTTCTAGCATAGTGGCCGATTGGTTTTCGGTGCCTATTTCTGCAAATATTTGGCAACAACATAAAACGTTTGTTTGGCCTGCGAAAAAGCCAGAGATTCGGACTAGCTAATTTGCTTTGCCCCTCTAAAGCAACAAAGGGTCGTGATACTGAGGTCCTCTCTACAATCAAAGGATCTTGAGATGGTGGTTTTAAAAATAAAAAATTTAAAAAAAGAGGTACCAGCCAATCTGCAATTAATGGATTGGCAAACCAACCCACAGCTGGATTGGATCCTACAAAGGTCACATAAGTTCACCATTGATTTATGGTGCTCCTTCCAAATATAGAGAGAGGTACTTCATCGGTATTGGACCTTGTTTCAATTAAGTTTCTGTTCAATGGCCCCAAAGTTGGAGATGGTACTATACACTTAGAGTTGGTTTGTTTAGAAGGGTTGCAATTTACATTCTACTTTTGTAGTGTTGGAATGACATTCAGGGGTAGTGCTACATCCATCGGCAAATATCAATCGTCTTGGCGTGTTTGAAGCAAAGTGATATTAATTTCATTTATTCCATTAGAATAAGCATGCTTATGAAAATGGTAATTGTGTCAATAAATTTGAAGGCAAGCATTTTTAAACGAATTTTACGTCAATTTGCTATTGACAGTCATTAAGTCAAATCAGATTGCCAAATATATCGAGGTTAGTATTGATCATCTCCTTGGTACTTGCCTTTGGAAAATAGTCTTTATAGCATAATACTCATCCTTAATAGGGGAGCCTAGGCTTGAGCTAGTTTCTTTCGTGGGTATCGATAACATGAGTTTGGAAAAGCTTTTGTTAGTTACGGTTTCCAAGGCCTTTGATTTCTCTTATGCTTGACATGACATGGTTGTTGATTGGCCCTTTGTCTTCTCTTTCATAATTTAGGTGATGTGACATGTCTCTAGTACAAGATCACATGTTACTACTCGGAGATCACCTTGATTTTGGGCTTGTGAACTTTAAGCTTTCAAGTAATATATTCTTGTTTATGGAGGCTTTATTAGGAACCTCAACATTTTATCAAATGCTCAAAAGTCTTTTGCATAGATGTTGAGCTTGCAAACTTGAAGCTTCCAAATAATGTATCCTTGTTTTTGGAGGCTTTATTAGATAACCTCGACATTCTATCAATTGCTTAAAAGTCTTTTGTATAGTTTTTGTCAATGTTTGATGTGATCATTAATAAGAATCCTTTGTATGTATTTGTTTGGCAAGGAGTAGATCATATTATGGGAGCATGACCTTGGCTTCTCATGGATTCTCTAAAAGACGTTGAGTCAAACATATCCATATGTATTTATTATCCACCTATCTTTTGCTTGGCCAGCCATTGTCCCCTTGTGTGTAATTATCGCGAGAAGATCTTTGCTCTTCTTTTCTCGCCAAAATACCCTTGTTGGCAAGGTGTAACCATGAAAACATTTTGAGTATATGTGTCCTTGGGAGAAGTGGTGAACTTTTGGTATATAGAGTGCGTAACAAGAACCTATTACTAACGAACAGTTGGCATCCTTCAAGGCTTTGAGCATCCAATACATAACACTAAATTCTTTTTAAACAAGTTGATAATGAAAGTGCCTCTCACATGTTGGTTGCCTCCAAAGCATTTCACCATACATCTTAGAGAATCTTTTTGTAATAGGAGTTCCTCTTCCACATAGCCCTCCACTTGTCCTTGGCAGCATTTGTTAACTTGGTCATAGGGCCTTCCACTAGTAGCACCATCCTTATTGATCACATTGTAGTCGTTAATGGCAAATTGACATGACTTGACTTAATCCCTATAGGCATTACTTTTAACCTATTGCCATAGGGGTACGTACATCCATCTATTCGAGAGATTACGACTAGAGAGAGTGACATGTAAGTGCTTGGGTAGTGAGAATGGTATATCACTTGTAGCGTCGTGCAATCATACGTGAGGAAGCTCCATGCAATCATAGTATATTAAGATATAGGTGGAATTCTCTACAACGCAGGTATCAAGAGTGCGTGCAGGTGCGAAGTGCTCCCCCCTTACCTGTGTTGGCCCTTTTAACAAATCCTTTGTAGCCCAAGATTTAGCCAAGTCTTCCTTATAAGAAAATACAACTTTCTCGAATATCTACTTTGGATATAGATAAGGGATCAGCATTGTTGTTTGCAATTGCTCTAGAGATAAGCACTCTAGTTTACAATTGCTCTATCTTGTCACTAAGTTGAACGGATCCATTTGTTGATCTCTTTTTTGTTATCTTCAAGCGTCCTTCCTCTTGTGCATTTACATGTTTTTGTTAACTAGATTATAATTTACTGATGCTTGCACTTAACTCAATCGTCTTAAGGTTTGTTGCATGGATGTCAGCTGTGGCAATAAGCAACTTTTTTCGGAAAGATATTTTGTGTTTGTGAAATCTTCACAGGATGACCCGTTTAGACATGCCTAAAGTTGCATCTTTGCTTACTCTTTCTAAAATGTGACTTGTACTGTGAATTCCTTTTCTATAGGAAATTTTAATCGCTTTTGAATGTTAAGTGTTTCTCTATTCTCATTTGTAAGGCTGGATATCTCCAGCAAGGACATAGGCATTTACCGTGCCAATCAATTGTTGCATGTATGTATTGCTATTGTATCTGTTTTAAAATGCCAATAACAAATCTCTTTCAATGTTAACTTCTCTTTCTCACTCCTGTTCTCACCTTGTTTCTCCCATCTCTGACACTTGGTTCTATAGGGCCACTAATCTAAAATTCCAAACTGTCTCCTCTCTTGTCGTTCTGTCTGTCTCTCAAAACACTTTTCTGACCCTCAAGTGTTCTCATTAAAATTTTGGGGCGTCTTTTATGTGTGATAGAATCATGATAGGACTGTGGTCTCTCTTTCCAGTCCAACTTTTCTGCTTAATTTTACACTAGGTTAATATTTTTAATTTCATTAGTCTTAGTTAATTGCAATTTTCTGATTTGGCAGAGGGTGGAACTGCTGGGGACACTCGTAGTGATGATATTTCTTCTGAATTTGCTCCAAATAACTCTGCAACACCTTGCAAAGCCAGCGTGTCTGGTGCAGAAAGAATGCGTGACTCTTCTAATGAGGCAGGTTCAGATGCTGCAGTTTGTTCAAGAATGGAGGTCCCTCCTTCAGCGAGAGGGACCTTAGCAGAGGTCGAAAGCTCATTACTTCATGAAGCACACCAAAAAGAAAGGGCAAAGAGGTGGCTGGATGAGGAAGGGAAGTTGGTCCTCCGAAATGATGTGTTCAATGCTGTTCTACCAAGTGTTGATGAGGTGCAATACAATACCTTGAGATGCTCTAGATTAATTGGAATTGATTGCTAGAGTTTTTAAAGTGCAACCGTTTAGTAAAATACGTGAGTGTCCACTGAATGCAAAAATTCACAGTTTCCTTCCATGACGATCCACCTCTATCTCTATTTATTTCACAAGAAGAGAAGGACATGGATTGCTATGGGTTAAGCCTGTGAATTTGCCTTCTGTTGATAGTAAATTGATCCTGTTTGCACTATAAAACTGCTCACATTATTTCACATATTTAATCAAAGCATTGGCATTTCAAGTTCAAATACTATCTGTTGACACAGCTCTATTTAACTCCCAGATATTTAATTTTGACAGTAAATATAGAGTCACTGAAAATAAATTTGTCAACACATGTCAAACTAATTCTGATATTTTAATTAATTCTTGCACTTTGTTTCCAAATATTGAGTCACTCAAAATAAAATCTGTCAACACAGGTTGGCCTGCAGTTGAGGATTTCAGAATTGCGAGTTGCATTGCGAGCCTCTGAGAGGTGAAGCATTTGTGCTGAATTTTAACATATTAAGAAAAGGTTTTGCTAATCTAAGCACCTAAGAAGCCTTTGTGTAATATTTTGTAATCCTCGAGCAATTAAAACCCTCCAAGCTGGATCCTTGATTGATGATTGCATTCATTTGCTAGACAGAATTCAGAATTCAGACTTGAGCCATATTGCAATTCGTTTCACTCTCAGTAATGATTATTTTGACCCCTCTGTAATGAGTAATTGTATTTCACTGTCAGTAATGGTTATCCGTTTCAATCTCAGTAATGATTATTTGTATTTTAGCTCCTACCCTTTGGATTTGATAAAGCTGTCACTATAAATTATCGCTCTATAAGGTCTTTTGGTGATTGTCTCAAAGTTCTGATGCTTGGTTACAACATTGTATGCCTCATACCTAATGTCCCTTACACCACAATAATATTGCTAGATGCTTTTCATGGGAAATTTACTTTGATTTGCCTTTTTGGTTGGTGATGGTATTTTCTCATTTTGTACTATGTAAGTAGGTTTCTTAAGAATGAAACTACCTTGATGTGTATGAGGATCAATTTGAGTGCTTTGGAGATGCCAGGCTGAGGCTCTGTCCCTGCAGGAACTCAAGCTAGGAAACAGGGGGAAGTTTGCTCTCGTTCAGTTCAATGTCAGATTTATGCAGCAGTTTGAAATGATCAAATCAA
This sequence comes from Dipteris shenzhenensis, assembly GCF_047967505.1. Lineage (NCBI taxonomy): Eukaryota > Viridiplantae > Streptophyta > Polypodiopsida > Gleicheniales > Dipteridaceae > Dipteris > Dipteris shenzhenensis. The sequence goes on from NC_141606.1 coordinate 47,180,399, forward strand.
CAAAATGCTGTTTCTTTCCATGTACTCTTTGAGTATGTGTGATTGTATCACACTTAGGAAGTGTCATTTCTTTCCAGTTACAGACGTAGTCCAAGAAATGCATTTGTTTGTTTTGACACACCTTTGCAAGTTTGGAATAGTGTTTTTGAACATTTTTTGGGGAGGGTTCCCAAAAGCCATTGAGACGTACATGCATACCTCATGAAATCTAGCTTGTGACTGCTTGGCATACCATCTTTAGCTTGGAATTTAGAAATTATTCATTTGTAAGTTTAATATCTACAAAAGTAAATCTATGTGATTGTGATTCATCAATGATGGTTTTCTCATTATGATCTATAAGTTGTCCTATACTAATTTACAAGTTCTTTTTTAGGGGGGGGGGGGAGCATGTCCAAAATACATGAAGTCTTGTGAAAACCCTCAAATACATCAAGTAGACTTTAAGTGAGGTTGTCTAGAGAGTGGAAGTGCCATGGAGGCCATGTTTTATGAGAGTGAATAATAAATTATGGTCCCGCTTCCTCATAGAGATTGCTCTCTTGGCCATGTTGCACATGAGGAGCCTTGGACTCTACTCCAAGTGCCCATGAGGGTATGCATGATATCTTGCTGGATCATTGCAAGTGGTTGGAAGGTAAAGTTTTGGGTTGCATGGACTCTCTGCATTCCCAAATAGAATGTTGAATGAACTCCATGGTTGATGGCATCTCAGACATTTGGAAATTGCTTCAGAAGTTTGTCTCTTTTATAAACTTTGGAGTTGGCATCGTATAGCATTTTGGATTGTATAGTCAAAGAAAGGGAATCTCTTGTAGGGGGCGGTCGCAACAGTCCTTTCTTACTCTCTTAGGTCCCATGGAAGATGTTTGAGGGGTCATTCACCATAAAGCCAAACACGCCATGGATAACCTATGAGTGATGGGCGAGGGTCTTTCCACCATCTACCATCATGGAATTGAAGCATTCTGATCGTACAAGTATAGCATCTTGCTCTGATAGTCCAACCCTATGCACTTATAAAAGGACACTTCTGAATGAAAACACACTGAGCTAGTGGATTTGATGATCCTCTCCAACATTTGCTCCTTAGTGAGTCCAGTGGTATGGCCCTTCTTGTTCACTTCATGTTCGGGCTATAGAACTGTGTGGAAAAGGCCAACATTTGTTAAGCCTCAAGGCTTTCATAAGTGCACAGACACTTTTCAGTCTCACAACTCATTGTTTGACCTCTCAATTCAAGTTAATCTGCTTGAAAAAAGGATTGTTTTGACCACGCAGGTTGGACATGAATGGTTTTTCTGCATAAGCCCCACAGAGGCTGCATCTTTGATAAGCTCATGGTAGCTTCTTTTGGAAATTGGCCTCTCCATCCTCAAAGCATGACATAACAAGGACAACGTTGATGAGCAGAAACTCCATAGTGGCAGCTTCAGTTCAGTTGATTTCAATATCACACAGATAGACTGTTAAGCAATTACAATCCCCACTTTAGGGGCAAACATACTACCTATCAGCATTCCCTATTTTAGGGGCATTAAGGCCAGCCAAAGGCACAAAAGGCACCAAACAGGCCAGCCAAAAGGACAGCCAGCAGGGCCAAACAAGTGGCTAGAAAGGCCAAAAATGGCCGACCAGAACTGGCCGACCAGAATTGGCCGACCAGCTGGCCGACCAGCTGGCCAGCCCACCGACCTAGGAACTGATCAACCAGCTGGCCGACCTCCTGGGTCAGGCCTATAAAAGACTCCCTACCCCCTCACTCTCAGTGATAGGACCTGCAGCTGCTCCTCACCTCCTCCATCCTTTGCTGCAGCCCCTCCTGCTCCAGATCTGGCTATTATGCCTGCTCCATCCTCTGCCCCTCTATTCCTCTCCTCTAGATCTAGCCTTGGACCTCCAGCTGCTGCTCTAGATCTGCTCCTGAGTGGTTGCCGACGAGCTTCCACTTCTCTTCATCTGCTGCCATCCTCTCCTACCTCCAGACTGCTGCCGACAAGCTTCCACATCTCCTCATCCTCTGCTGCGCATACACCTCTAAATCTACAGCCAGATGAGCTCCTTTTCTTCATCATGTTGCTATTCCAGATAGCCTGAAGGTTCCTTCCTCAAAGCATGCTGTTTGCAGCCATTTCCAGGGCAGCTCCAGCCCTTCATCATCTTCGTCATCATCGAGCTACTCGGAGGACTGCGTTTTGCTCCCTCTGTTGCTATCTTTTCTACCGTTTCTCTACATGGTATCATCTTTTTGATTCGCCTCAGCCACGGTCCTTGAGACACGACGGCTTGAGGTTCTTGTATTCAGTTTTTCATATTACCGACAGGCACTATATTTTCTGAGTTCCGTTCTTCAGTTGTATCTGAGTATCGTCTATTTTTGATCGCTCCACTGCAAACCCTATTGTTTCTCTATATAGACCACGAGGCCTTCTTGCCAAGGCTTCAAGCCACAAAGCGTCTTTTGGGAGGCCATTCGTGCTTAGTTTATGGTGTTTAGCAGTTGCTCCACAGTGAGCCAGCACCTACAGGCACTGCAGATTGCAATTAAAGCTTCAGTTGCTCAGATTCAGCAAGCCTGCCACAGTGAAGCAGTTCAATGTCCTTCAATGTGTAAAGCTTCTTGACATAGATTGGCTAAGCCTTTGACACAGAGCCTTAGACAGTCTCCAGCATGAACAAAACAATTCACAGCATGATTTCTGTGGTGATATTCTGTCCATGACCCAAAATGAAATCCATGCATGGAAACAAACAGCAATGGCAGGAAATGGTAGTTAAATATACAAAATTGTCCTCTATATTAGTGTTGACTCAGCTTCTATTGCTGCAACAACAAATATGCCTATTGCAATAGCTTCTACATCAGCAAAGTTTGAGTTTTACAATGATGAAAAGTCATCACTAGAATGTGTGGATCTTATTTCATTTCTTGATCATCGGTATTGGCCCAAAATTCTAAAGAGGCATCATAGCCTTGCTTGCAGACTTGCCTCATAGTATAGTTGTGCAGAGAAGGCCTAGTACCTTGAATAACCTAAATGCTCAAGTAAAATGAGCTGACAAGAGCCTACAATAGGAGTGGCTAACACATCTGTCAGTAGTATGGGATCGGGAGTGTGTTCTTTTGCTGCTGCAGTACAGCCCGCTCTTCCTATACATGTAGGTGACTTGGGGGCTTGAAGAGGACAGTTCCTATGTGTCTACTGTCATCCATCAACCCCTATGCCATGTGCATGGATTGTTTGGCCTATCATACCTCATTCTATTAGTTATGATCAACTAGTTCCTCAAACTCTTCAAACATCTCATTGCTGATTGCCTTTCTTTTATGCAAGAAAGAAGATGTTGATAATCTTTAGTTTGTAGGCATGCTTGCACAACAATAGAGAAGGATTGCCTAGATGAAGAAGCTAGCTAATGTGCAAGCGTATTATTCTCATGAAGCACGGAGCACTAAGCTAGAAGTGGTAGTAATCGTATCTTGGAAAATCACTCTTTGGAGCCTTGTGTTAGACAAGGTGTTCCTTGTGCCCTATGCACATGTGACAACTTTGTTGCCACTTTGCCTTCCTTGAGATGTCACACTCCAAGAACCTATATTGGTGGCTTATTGAAGGGATGGCTTTGAGGGCTACTACCTCTGATGCCATCACAATAGTGGGGAAATCTTATAGTGGGTCAATGAAGTTAGGTACTACTATAGTAATGTCCAGAAGTCCTGCTAGTGACAATGTAGGGCTAGTGACTAAGATGACCCATGGAAGTGTGGATGATCTCCTTATTACAGGTGACTCTATGAAGACATGATCGAGCAGACTAGAAAGGCGTTGAGCATAGAGTTTGAGATGACAGACTTAGGCTTGATGCACTACTGTTTGGGGATTGAAGTCTAGCAAGAGACAGGCAAGATCTTCATCTCTGAGCAAAAACATGCGAGGGAGATCTTGAAGGCATTTGGTATGTCCGAGTGCAAGGAGATAGCTACACCTATGGAGGTAAATGCGAGGCTATGAGGATGCCTCACCATTAGCAGACATCGGGAAGTACAGGAAGTTGGTCGGCAGTCTCATCTATCTGTGCAACACTGGACCGGACATTAGTTTTGCTGTTAGTGTTTTGAGCAGGTTCTCCAATAAGCCCCGGGAGAATCATTGGAATGCAGGGATGCGGGTGCTCAGGTATGTGAAGGACACTCTTGATTATGGCATCACTTATGGTACGGGCACTTCCTTGGCTGGTCATTGTGACTCAGATTGGGCTAGAGATGTTGATTTCAGGAAATCAATTTTTGGATATTGTTTCTCTTTAGGTTCAGGTATCTTCTCTTGGATCAGTAAGAAACAACCAACAGTGGCATTGTCTTCTACCGAGGTTGAGTACAAGGCAGCATGTTTTGCTACTTGTGAAGCAGTGTGGCTGAGGAAGATCTTATGGCACGTGCGAGTGCAAGAGGATGAGGCAACTGTGCTCAGGTGCAACAATCAAAGTTGCATGGCCATTGCTAAAAATCTAGTGTTTCATGCGCGCACAAAACATATAGAGATTCAGTATCACTATGTGCGTGATTTGATCGAGGACGGGATAGTGGAATTGGTCTACTATCCAACAGAGCAAAGCCCTTGCTTTGCATACAGACAACCCTTCCTCTCTCTCTCTCTCTTATCGAGATGGTATAGCACTAATCAGAGACTTCAATCCTAGACCCAAAGACTCTCAGTCTAAAAATGATGTAATAAAGGCCACTTCATAATATATTAGATTTTAGTAGTATGCTAAATAATTCGAGCTGAGATGGCTTGTGCACTCCTTGACTCTCTTTGACACTCAAAAGATGAAGGGGTTCCCTTTTTTGGATGTGTACTTTGTCTCATAGTCCTGTGAGGGCTTCTGCAGAATATATCTTTCTTTCTTTCTCTCTCTCAGTGCGTCTCAAAACTTCAACACAGCTTCACAAATACAGGCCCATCATTGAGTCTTCCTTCAAGGCCGGTTTTACTCTTTGATGAATTTATTGAAGATTCACATTTCTTTGAATATCCTTTGTCTTTTAGGGTTTACTCAAATCATATATTCCTGAATTTCTAGAGTCAATCCCTGGAGTGTAATGTTTCCCTCAAAGGTTAACTATCTGATTCTTTTGGTGATATGATGCATGAAGTTGGTAAAAGGTAAGTTATGGTTCTTGTGATGACATCAGCACTTTGAATATCAACTTTTCAGTGTCTATATAAATTGTTATACGGTGAATTCCTTTCCATCATTGGTAACAATGGGGCAGAGGCATCTTCAGACTTCAAACATACATGGATAATTCCAATTGGAAATTCCAGATAAGGCTCAATGCTTAATCGATCAAAATTGGTGGTAGGCTTTCATTTTGGTCTAGAATTGCAGTAAAATTGTGTAGTAAAATTGCTATGTTGAAAGGGGTAGTGCAGGTAAGATTTGAAAAGTTTGCAGTGACACACATTGCTGAAATCTCCAGAATTTTGCCCTCCAACATATTAGACAAATACTTATGCTGGATTCCATTGGGATCCGATTTTTCCTAGATTCTATGATATGCACAGTTTTATATGCTTTCTAATTATTCCATTAAAGCATTTGTTGTTCCTTTAAATCTGTCAACATGCGAGATCTCTTGGAAAACGTCCTGATGGGTAGTAATATGACACACTCATGCTTATTTTTACTAATATACCTTCAGCTACAAGTCTTTCATACTTTGATTAATTGGAGGCACAAACTCATTTTTTTTAAAAGGAGATCACCTTGAAGACTTTTTTCTGCCTAAGTCTGTCTTGTAATGTTGCTCCCTAATGTTCTATTGATTAGAAGGGGTTTGCTCACACATACCCTGATGGCTGTGAGAGCAGTGCACGTATGGAAAGTGAGCAGGAGACTGAAGCATTACGGAAATATCTTGCTGAGGTTGAAGCTGCAGCAGCTGGCCTTCATTCACGAGTTCGAGAGCTAGAACATCTTATAGCATTCTGTGCGTTGCCAAACTTTCCTTTATTCTTTTCTTATCCTTTCAAGTCAGGGAGCTTATATTTGACTAGTTGATTGAATACTACTGGTTGTTATGACATCTAATGGTTATGGCATGATGGAACTCGACTGTATATAAAGTAAAAGCATGATGGTAATTAGATAGGTGTTACATATGGATCTCTACACCACCAAATGAAGACACTAAGCAATTGGAATTTTTGTCACGATGAACTGTCAGCTTCAAGAGATGAGATAAAAGAGCTTGATCAACTGAGGGCCAAAATGGCCAAGGAGGCTTCAAAGGAGGCTCATAGTCAAAGTGCCAAAGCTGCAAAGGCTGTTGCTGCAGCTCGTGAGGCAACAATGGAGCTGGACAAGGTTCCTTTCCTCTTCTCTTCTGATGGCATTTCATGGCTCTGATTCTTTATGGTGTTGAATGACTCTTTATTGTCATTGCACTGCAATCTGCTCTTTTTGTTTGGCTTGATTTCTGGATAATATTATTTCTTTTTTTTTTCCCTAGGGTGGATTCTATTATTTAACTTGTAGGGGTCCTTGCTCTACTAATGGCATTTATTTTGCTTCCTCCATAAGTGAGACTCTCAAACCAAGCGGAGAAGTCTCAAAACAATACTTTCTTTGGAAAGCATACTTGAATGTTTTGGAGCCTATTTGGTGCACACAATGATAGTCTGCTAGACTGGATGAATATGAATTCATCTATAGTTTAGACCTGGATGGCTTTTCTATGTGCATCGATGGTGGACAAGGAAAGTTGTAACTTCTATTGCTTTGTGATAGGTGAAGAGGCATGCCTCTTCATTGATTAAAGCACAAGAAGAAGAAGCAGAACGACTTAGGATGGAAGCTGCAGAATACCGGACTCTTTACCATGTAACCATTTTCTATCAGTAGTTTTTGATTACGAACTTTGTTTGTGATGCTATTGTTTCTTGTGTACCTTAGAGAAGATAATTTGTTTTATGAGACAAATGACCCTTTAAAGCACTGTGTTGCTAAATCATTGCTGTGTTTGTCTAGGCGAGGACTGGGCAATTGCAAGCCATGAAAGAGCAAATTGAGAAATTGGTACTGAAAAATCAGGTTTGGGTACAATATCTGATGTTCCTTGGATCCAGTTTTACATTTCTAACTTCAATCTTATGTTATTTATTCAGGAACAGAACATCAGGACTCCCTCAGATGTTGCAAATGAGGCATTAACAAGTTCTCAAGAAGAGGTGATTGAATTGCGAAAGTGCTTTGAAGCAGCCAAGGTAGTATTGAAATCTTTTTCTGGGGTATTTGAATTAACATGCTTACTGGCATCAGTGACTTGTTTACTTCCTTGTTTGGTGCAATATATCAGATTTGTTTTTTACTTGGTTGTTTGATGAATTCAGGTGGAAGCTAGAGAAAAAACCAATCGGTTCATTGAGTTATTAGAGGCCTTTGAATTCCAGAAGGGGGTGTTGCAGTCTACTGAGAATCGATTAGAAGAAATGGAGCATCAGAAGAAGGAGCTGAGCAATCACAATGCGTGGTTGGAACAACGGGTAACTATTTGTGGATTTTGGTATCATTTAATGGCAGTTGACTCATTTCAATGAATTGAGTGCAACATTAAATGATCTTTACTGTGATCAAAATATTTGGTGGTTGAGGAACAAAGACCATAACAATATCTGGAAATAAGAAGGAAAACATCCACATGTCTGGATCTTAGCATCTGATTCTGAAACTGATAGGAAACTCAAATAGCAGATATCTAACTGTGTCTGCCATCCTAGACCAAGCTTGCCTTTTGTATCTGCAGTGAAGTCTGATTGCTAGGTCGGCCATAAACTTAACAGTTGGACCTGTGGTCCTTTTCTCATTATCAAGAAAATAAATGAACTTGCATCATCAGGTCAATCTTTTCTGCAAATCGTCTCAAGATTAACCTTTAATAAAGGAGAAACATTGTAGTTTGAGTAACTTGCTTGAAGCTTGCATTAAAAAAAAAAGTGATATTTATGTGCGTGCTTGTTTGGATCTTATACATTTGTGAAAGAAAATGCAGTAAATACCCCAAACTTGCAACCAGGTAAAAGAGATCTAAGAGAGCCTATGTCAGAAACATCTACAACAAATGTGCTAGGCGAGATCATGTACCCTTGCGGACTCTACAAATTAGATCTAGTCCTAGACTGTAGGATCTCAATTCAAGTCTCTACATGATGTGCCAAGAAAAAAAGCTTGTGTAGTGTTTTCTCTTTTGGGGGGTGTTTTGTTTTGTCTTGTCACTATTCACTCTCCTATCTTCAAAAATTTGCATCTATTCTAAGACACATCCAATTCAACTCAAACCACTTGCAGACAAAGCTATTTTTTTGAAAAAAAATTCTGGGAGGTTGATCTGTGAGAGGTTCTGGTAGGAGAGGAAGGTGAGAGGTTCGCCTGGGAGAGGAAGGTGAGTAGTTTGCAGGCTTCATTAGCCTAAGTTATATTATAGTTAATGTAAACTGCATCCTCCCTCCCCTCGTCCACCCTGCCTGCCTCCACCTCGCTTGCTGCTGCCTCAACCTATCCTCCCTGTGCCTCTCCACACCTCTCTCTTAGCTCCTCTCCCCCCACTCCGCCCCCCCTTCCCCCCGGCCCCTCCTCTTCCTCTACTGAGCCTCTCCTCCCCTTCCACTCCTCTCCCTCGACTCAGCCCCCTCCCCTTTCCTTCCTTTCTCTCCACTCATACCCTTCTCCCTCCCTTCTCTCCCTCCAGCTCAGAGCCCCCCCTTTCCGCTCTGTTGATTCGGCCTGCTCCCTGCAGCTCAGCCCCACCATCCTTTGTCTAACCAACGCTTAGATTCAGGCACACAAACCAGGAGGAGATGGATGTGTGAGAAAGAGTGGAGGAGGCAGGCACAAGGAGCAGGAGATGGATGCATGAGGAAGAGTGGAGCAGGTGTGAGGTGTAAGCAAATCGGGTTCGCTCTCCCACCCCTCCCTTATACCCTGTGCGAGCTGCTGCGAAAACTCTGGAAGGCACCAGAACCTCTCAGAACAGATGACACTTGGCATAACCCTCATCTCCCAAACAACCTTAGGTTTATTGGGACCTTTATACCATTCCCCCCCTCCCCCTACTAATTAATTGGCTTAAGGTATTTTTTCGTCTGTAGGGGGACCTATTTTTGAGCATTATATTGTATAAAAGATTAGCACATTTTGAGATTCACCATACATCTGAATATACCAGCAGATATTATAGACCCCTGAGCAAGTACAACATTTTTGAGAAAAGCAAAAAGTGATTCTGAAGAAGACAGATGCAGCATGAAATTTTAAATATGACATACATTGATGTACATGCAATGTGTACTCATGTATGCCATTTGGACAATGCCTGGTCAGCCTTTTGCATGAGCATTCACTTGTGCAGGATGATTTAACCATTATATGTAGTATATAAATTTTTGTTTTTGAATATTGGGCCTTGGCTTACTCCAAGGAGATCCATGTTTCATTTTACCAAACTCAGACGTCAAATAAGTCTATCTATTTATTTTGTTTAAACTTTGAACACTACGTTGGTTAGTTCAGTGTTCATTGTTAGCCTTCAATTTCACATTCTGCTCCAAAGCTTGATTTGAGAAGCTCTCTATTTTTTTCTTGTTTGTGTATGTGTGTGGACGCGTCTCTCTCTCTCTCTCTCTGTGTGTGTCTCCCTCTCCCTCTCCCTCCCCCTCTCTCTTTTATAAAAGTAAAAAAGAGTAATGTGTCAAATAAAAGGTAAATGCCCCATCTGTGAACCCCATGAGGGAAACCATCTTGAATTCAGTTCCCCCGCTTGCCTCTCTCTCTCTCACACACACACACACACACACACACACACACACACACACACACATACATAGAGAATTTTCTATTAATGCTTCAGAAACCAACCATACAAATTAACAATCCGAAAGAATCTGATCAAGGAAAAATTGAAAAAACAATTGGTTAGAAGAACCAGCCTGTTTCCAAAGAGCCCAGCTCATTGCCTACAAAATCTCTGGAAAAGGGGCTAAGAAGAAGGGTGGAGGCAAATACATCCAACGAATACCACGCTCGGTAAAGACATAAACGATTCTTGTGGGCCAAGCCTTGCAAAATGCTCCTCCCTTGTGATGGCCACCCTAGATCTTGAAGTCTCATGCTTCCCAATGGTGCTCAAGGTGTAAATGACGTCTTGCCAGATGGCTACAAGGGTGGTTGTTGGGGGAACTTGATGGCCTCCCACCAAAAGACTGTAGTGGGCAACCCTGATTTCCAGACAGTGATGCTTGTCATCATCTCCCAAACACTATCCTTTGGCAAAGGCAAAGGGCGTGGGAGGGAAGGAGGCATTGCATCTTGTGCCTCTTTCTTGAATACCCATTGGCCTTGAATCTTATAGGTTGTAGAGGCTGGATCAATGGAGAAGGCATGACCCCTCTCCATAACCATCCCCCAAGTGAAGTCTCTCTGCATCCTTTGCTTGTTGACAACAATTTGGAGGAAAGAACCTCTGTGCTATTGGGAAGCCCTAGAGACAATGCAGGATCGTCTTCAAAACTTGGCAATTGCCATCTATTTGCAGTTGCTCCATCCAAGGGCCAATGGGCAAACCTCCATGCGCCACCATCAAGGAAAAATAGACCTTTCGTGGCTTGCATCTAGACCATAGACATGACCAAAAATAGGAGATAACCTCATCTAATAATGCTCTCTGGAGGGAGTCAAGTTGTCGACGCTAGCTGAAGACGTGTACAAGAAGAAGGGAACCTCCTCTACCTTCTTCGAGTGCCCTATTCATAGGGCTAAAACCACTCACCCGGATCCCTTTGAATCTCTTGAATAGGCCGGCCCTTCCATAATCATAGGCACCGTTGCGCCCCCTCTTGCCCTATCAAGATTGGAGCTGATTCGATGGTCTAGTCCTTGCCCAAGCAGCCCAATACCTTGATCCTATGTCCCTCAAGCGAGTCGAGAGCCTCATTAGCCATTGGGTCCCACATTGTCTTAGCTTGAAGAAGGGCTTCACAACCAGCTCTGTAAATTCCGCATCGATAGCAGCCAAGGGATGGTTGGAAAAACCGAACCTTGAGGGACACCCAGGTCCTACAAAATTATCCATACCAATTGGGGGCCCTAGAGATATGCTTAGTCCCTCTCGCCACGATTTTGGGATTAGTGTGTCTCCGCCATTCGGGCCCTTGCCCTCATTCAATGAGAGATTGCCTCAATCTCTGTGGAAAGACAACCACCTACCTCCACTTGCTTCGTGGGAGTTATGCCTTGTGTCAGAAGAGAGTTGAGCTAGGACTGCGAGGAAGTAGTCAGAGACTGAGAGGGAGAGGGCAAAGCCATGCCCTTGCTTGGGCATCGAGGGGGCATTGGGACTTTAGAGGGAGAAGGCGGGAGGACAAAGAAAGAGGGGGCACAGATTGGGCTTACGGAGGGCAAGTGGTGAGGATTGGGAGTTTAAGTGTGTGTGAGTGTGAGTGTCCTCCACTTGTGGGTGTGAAGAGTCCTTGACCCACTTGTGCAAGTGGACCAAGTCCTAGATTAGAATCTAGATTTGATATCAGTGTGGCATCACATGTGAGCTCCTTCTATGGTCTCACATGTGAGGTAGAATATAAGGCCTTGCCCAGCCTATAAATGAGGCCCATTTTACTTAATTCTCTATCAATCCATTGCATCATTCGTGTCACGTGTGCCTCAACACTTGTGCTCGTCATGTAATTGCTTGGCTCTATCTGCCTCTCACCATGCATTCTAACATGGTACTAGAGTGGGACTTTCCTTCTTTAGCTCATGCCATGCTTCGTTGTTGATTGGCCCACGTCCATGCAATAGTGTTATTGGTTGGTTCAAAGTTGCCATTCAACCATGTGCACACAAAGTTGCCACGTCTAGGTTTCCTAAAACAACCCATCACAAACATAGCCTTCCAAAGCTCCACACATAACATATAAGATCCCACATAAAATAACACCAAGAGGACCTCCGAGGATCACGTTGCCAACAATCCCTCACGTGAGCTAAGGAGGAAAGAAGTCATGTGTAGAAACAAATGTTCTCACAATACAAAACCAAGAAATCGGACAACAAACAAAACGAGCTACCCATATAGGACAATGCTCTATATTGGTCACCCACATAGAACATGACCACAAATAGAAACTGTCACCCACACATGGCATGACAAAATAGGGTCCAACTTCAAAATGCCCATGGGGCCATTTTCTTGCTAGTTCTTCAGTCGGAGGGGTTTCCTCAACTTCACACACTTGCTCTCTCTTGGTCTCTAGAACATAGGCCTTCTTATAGCAGTGTTGCTCGTGATGGCCTTCTTTTCCATAGTATGTGCATTTGATTAGCTCGTTTCCTTTAGGAAAGTCTTTCTTCTTCTTTTCTTTGCTGCGCTACTTGAGTGGTGATCATCTCTTTGATCGTGGGGACAAGTGTTGGTGCTGGTGGAGATGTACTGCTCTTTTGTATTACCTCTACAATGATGTCCTGCCTAGCATTTTCTGCTCTCTCCTTCACTTCCCTATCAAGAGTTGTAACCATACTTCTGAGCTCTCTCACTCGTTGTAAAAGTATATTTTGTTCTTGTGAATCATATATGATCCTTTGCTTATAATGCAATGCATAGGGGCTGGGTGTCAATGCTGAGGGTGCAAAGTTGGAGTAAGAGGTCTTTCTAATTGGTATAGTGGCAAAAGTCTTCATCTTCGAGAATTCCATCGTGGCTTGTGCGTAATTTAATAAGCTCTTTTGTTGAAGTTAACCCCCCAAGCTGAGCCAAGGGCTCAACTCAGCTTGGGATGACCTCCAACCTTGCTCTGTTGTGTTGTGTACAGATGAGGCAGGTACAGGTTGCTCAGTGAGAGTTTGCTTGTTGGAAAGGTCACCTCTCCATCTGTAAGCCCTCATATGAGGTGAGCAGGGGGGTGAACCTACGATTTGAGAGACTGACACATGAGCAGTAACATAGCTGCCATGTGGGCAAAAGAAAAGAGAGGGGGAGGGCTGTGAAAATAGTGGGAGAGAAGGAAGGAGTCTCATTTGCGGCTTTCTCACATACACAATGGGGGATTACACACAAAGATGGAGACTGAAAACAGTTTTCCTCTTCTTAGTTGTGAAAGCCAAAAGAACTCTAGTACAAAGAAATAGGAGAATCATATCTGTGGGTCTCAAACCAAACTCAGCTAACTAAGGTGGCATACTAATTGAGCCACGAACTAGAGTACATAAGGATAGCTGCCATCTAGCTACTATTCGTGGGCGGTGTACCAATCGTATTTGCAGCTAACAAGTCGGTGACATAAATGCACAATGGTCACCTTGGCATATCACGAGTGGAGCTCGATATCTCAACACTCCCCCTCGAGCTCAATCCCAATTCCTGCACACCAAGCAGGTCTCTGAACTTGTGCAGCTTCTCTGCGCCCAATGCCTTCGTGAATATGTCAGCTACTTGATCCTCTGTGCTGACATAAACTAGATCAATAAGACCTAGTAAAACCTTCTCTCGCACATAGTGATAATGCACCTCAATGTACTTTGTTTTAGCATGATAGACTGGGTTATTTGCCAAGTGTATACTGCTCATGTTGTCACAATAAATGACAACTGGCCCATCTATAGATTGATGCATATCATAAAGTAGCTTATGCAACCAAGCTACCTCACATGCAGCCATTGCTGCACCCCTGTACTTAACCTCTGTGCTCGATAAGGCGACTGTGGGCTGTTTCCTGTTGCTCCACGTGATTGCAGCACTCCTAAAAGAGAACACATATCCACTGGTAGATCGTCTATCAGAAATACTACCAGCCCACCATACTGCCTTTGCAAGAGCTGTATCCCACTTGGTGATCTAATCATCTCAATGCCCAAGAAATAACGCAGCTCTCCCAAATCCTTTATCTCAAACTTTTGCTTCAATAGCATTTTCACGTGAAGGATATTTTCATCACTATCACCTGTGATGATCAAATCATCAACATAAATGACAAGCAGCATAGTACCTTTCTCTGTTTTGTTCACATAAAGTGAGAAATCTGCCTTGGAAATCTGAAAGCCAATAGTAACAAGATACTGTCCTATCTTGTCAGACCATGCTCTAGGTGCTTGCTTCAAGCCATACAAGGCTTTCTTCAACCAGTAAATAAACTCAAGATGAACAGCATGAACATAACCTAGTGGCTGCTCCATAAAGACCTCTTCTTGCAAATCACTATGCAAGAAGGAATTCTTTACATCCATCTGATGTAAACATCATCCCTTTGATGCAGTCTTAGCAATGACTGCTCTTACGGTTGCCATCCTTGCAACCAGACTGAATGTTTCTTCATAATCAATGCCATATGTCTGTGCATACCCCTTGACAACTAATCTTGCCTTGTATCTGTTCACAGAACCATCTGCATTGTGCTTGACCTTATAAACCCACTTACAGTCCCAATTGCATTCTTGTCTTTAGGCAAAGTTACCAATTTCCATGTAGCATTTGCTTCCAAGGCATCCATTTCGTCATCCATGGCTTTCTTCCATTTTTCTTTTTCCATGGCTTGCTCAAAAGAAGTGGATTCTGATTCTTGTATCACTTTGACCATATAGGCATAGTGAATGGCTGTAAATCCATCATATTTTAGCCTATCCACAGGGTATCTAGCTCTGGTAGACCTGCGCAAAATAGGCTCACTTTCAGGTGCTCTCAAAACATTCTTGGTCTTCCTTACTCCAGGTGTAACAACAGAAGGAATACCCAACTCATCATCGATGCTCTGTTCTGAGCCATTGGATTGACCATCCACATAAGAGTGACCTGCATTCACATCAAACATGGGCTGATCTATCTTCTCTTTTCCTTTCGTGATACCTTCATACCACTATCTGCATTGCTTTGAGGAGATTCTCCTGATCTCAATCTGTCTGTCCATGGCGAAGTATGTGAATCACTGCTAGAGGACACTGCAGGTCCACTAATATTTTGTGATTGCTGTTGTGAAGTTTGTGCAGCATTATCATTTTGTGCATCTACATAATCAATCACATTTACTGGTTTATACCAGCTACTCATCTCATCAAAAAGAACATCTCTGCTCACTGTAAACTTACGAGTAGAAGGGTTATAGTATCTATATCCTTTTTGTTACAAAGAATAACCAATAAAGATGCACTTCTCAGCTTTTGGATCCAACTTGGACCTCAACTCATCAGACATATGAACATAGGCAATGCAACAAAAAATTTTCAAATGAGAAATATCTGGTTTCTTACCTGTATACATCTCCTCTGGTGTCATGCCATGTATTGTTGCAGTGGGAGTCTTGTTCATTATTTGAACTGCTGTAGCAACTGCTTCAGTCCAATAATAATCTAGAAGGTCTTTTTCGTTTAGTATGGCTCGAGAAACCTCTCCAATATGCCTGTTTTTCTTTCTGCAAGTTCATTTTGCTGTGGGGTATGACTATATGAATATTGGTGCTTTATGCCATGCTCCTGCTAGAATCTTGCAAACTCATTTGAGAGGTACTCTCCCCCTCCATCTGACCTTAGGCATTTTATTTGCAGGCCTGTTTCTTTTTCAACCATAGCTTTAAAAGCTTTGAAATGCCCAAAGACTTCACTTTTCTTTTTCATAAAATACACCTAAACTTTTTTGCTATAGTCATTAATAAAAGTGACAAAATAATGACAGTCTCCAATAGATGCAGCTATAGTAGTCCACACATCAGAGTGGATTAATTCCAATGGCTTCTTACTCTCTTAAACATGCTTAGGAAATGGTTTCCTTGCCTGTTTTCCAAATTGACAGGCTTCACATACCTTATGCATTTTTGCAACCTTGAATTTAGGCAATCTTGCAACAATATTTTGAGCTTGCATTGATTTAAGTCGCTGTACATTAACATGACCAATGCGTTTATGTCAGATATCAATATCTGCAACTACACCGGTTCCATGTGCAAACATTGCTGCACTCAGTTCAGGCATGTCCGCATCCAACGTAAACATCCGGTCCTTCTTCTTTCCTTTTGCTATCAAGCGACCGTTTTTCATATCCTCAACAAAGCATCCATGAGAATTAAATCTGACCTGCAAGCCCTGCTCAACCATTTGACCAACAGAAACCAGGTTCTTGGTGATATTTGGGACATGAAATACATCAGAGATGTATTTCTTTTTGCCATCCTGCATAGACAAAGGAATTTTACCAATCTGCACAATAGGATGTGCAGTATTATCACCAGTCTCCACAAATCCTGTTCTTTTCATTTTCCTTGCATCTTGCATCAAGAACTGGGTCTCCTTTATTTCCTGTAATGGACTCCCAATAGCCTTTTCTCATAAGGAAATTCATCATTCTAAACTTCCATGCTAGGAAGTTGTTCTTGTCAAGCTTTTCAGTGACAATCTGTGAAAGAGAATCAGACGCCATTATAGAACACTGCAAAAAATTGTCACTGCAAAAAACACAACTTCTGCCTCACACGGGAAATCTGCAAAACTGACGAAAGTGGTATTTGACCACACAGTCACTTCCTAGTGACGATTTTGCATCAACAGGCAATAAGGATGATTCTGTAACTCCCAGTATCTCTGTGCACAGGCATACGATGTAATTTCTGCGGCAACTTTTCACCGACTTGCAGAGCAGTGATCGCACCAGCAAAAATTGGGTTTTTTTTTGAGTGCCTGCGAAGAACTTTCGCCTTCAAAACGGGCCTCGAAATGGCCTTGAACCAGAAAAATAAAGTCACCAAGTGCTTCGTCCTTATTCCGCAGTATATACTATCCTCTCGCCACATCGCGAAGGGCGTCTCAATCTGAGATAGTGCACTCTTGCACTTTCGGCTGTGCTATCTGCAGAGATTTGCTCCCAAACTCGAAAAAGGAAAGCAACATTGGTCCTCTTACGAGGACACCGAAAACTTGGTTTGCTTTCTTGAGCTCCTTACCACGAATCAGGCTCTGATACCATGTGAAGATAGTGGGAGAGAAGGAAGGAGTCTCACTTGCGGCTTTCTCACATACACAATAGGGAAATACACACAAAGGTGGAGACTGAAAACAGTTTTTCTCTTCTTAGTTGTGAAAGCCAAAAGAACTCTAGTACAAAGAAATAGGAGAACCCTATATGTGGGTCTCAAACCAAACTCAGCTAACTAAGGTGGCATACTAATTGAGCCACGAACTAGAGTACATAAGGATAGTTGTCATCTAGCTATTATTCGTGGGCGGTGTACCAACCGCATCTGCAGCTAACAAGTCGATGACATAAATGCACAACGGTCACCATGGCATATCACGAGTGGAGCTCGATATCTCAACAAGGGCTGCTACATGGGCAACACTTCACAGCCAAGAGAGAAGAGGTGGTTGCCACATGGACAGCAGCAAGGCTGTCATGTGGGCAGCAGTGCTCAAGACATACCTGGAAGAGCTTTAGAGGTTGCCTATGATGGCAAGATTGTGCAGGATGGATGGTGAGGGCAACAACTCTTGGATCTAGGTCTGGTTAGAGGTGCCACATGGCAGAGAGGCTCTAGGCGACATGTGACACATGGCAAGGTATCCCGAACAGATGGCACAACATGGCGAGGGCTTGTAGCATAGTCGCACAAAACGGTGTTTTGTCGGCAAGAAACGGAAATGGAAACGTTGGGAAAATAGATTCGGCCAAAGCGTCGTTTTTGTTTTCCTATTTTTTGAAAAAATCATAATATCGGGTTTTTTCACCGTTTTGCGCCGTTTCATGTCTTTGTTCTCTGCAGCCTGCTCTCTCGTCTACTCGCCTCCACTCTCCTCTCTACTCTCCACTCTCCTATCCTCCACTCCACTCCACTCTTCTCTCTTACCTACTCTCCACTCTCCTGTCCTCCACTCTCCTACGATCTACCTACTCTCCACTCTCCTACCCTCCACTTCACTCTTCTCTCCTACCTACTCTCCACTCTCCTATCCTCCACTCCACTCTTCTTTCCTACATACTCTCCACTCTCTTCTATCCTCTCCTCCATCCTCCGCCTCCCCTCCGCTCAACCTCTTCGCCTCAGCCCCCCTCACCCACTCCACCTCTCTCTCTCTCTCTCACCTCTCGTATAGCTTCTCCCGTACCATGGCCTCAACTCCATACAGCTTCTCCCGTACCATAGCCTCACCTCCGTACAGCTTCTCCCGTACCATAACTGCACAGTCTCCCGTACTGTATAACAATATAGCCTCTCTGTCTGTACCACAGCCGTACAGCCTCTTCTGCCCGTACCTCCGTACCAAAGCCTCCGTCCATCGTCTGTACTACCTACGTACCTCCCTCCATCAACCCCCTCCATCTGTCCATATCTCTCATTCGTACCTAGTCTAGTCCTAGTTCTCCCTAACCTCGAGTTGGCTAAATCCCCAATCCAATCCGAGGGTTAGGTTAAGCTAGAGGGTTCATTATACAACCAACTATGGACTGGCCTACCCTTTCCTCCAAGTCTCCCTTAACTCCCTCAATTCCTTCAACATCCATTAGGACTCAGTACTCTACAGTTGCAGCCATGACACCCTCTCCATATGCACGGAATTACCAACAAGAAGGCTCAAAACGACCCATCCTCGGGCAACATGATCATATTTTTTATCTGCAGCAGGTAGTGAGAGAGCTACGATTAGAGCTGGCAGAAGTAAAGGCTTGACTTCACATCTTGGAAGGGCTTGGTAAGCAAGCAGTAATTGATGAGGTTGTAAAATCTTGTAAGGATTCCCTCCCTACCCCGTAGCTAATCTCTATAGTCAAAGATCTTGTTCACATTGAAGTACAAACTGCTAAGAAGAAAGTGATTGTGGACGTGGACACCAAAGCGTGTAAGTCTGATATCCACGCAGAGATTAAAGAACATGAAGTTAGATGTGATAATGCTCTGAAAATTAGAATAGGGCGGCTCCTAGAAGATTGGTACAAAGTGGAGGACACATATAGTGAAATATTGACAAAGATCAAATCAAGCTTGCCCAACATTGAATGGGTGAATGATGATGAGCAAGATGATGACGACTCTAGGACAGCTTTTATTTTGCACTAGGTCATGCAATACTTACACTGAAGTTAAAAGATATGCGGATCAAGCTTCTTCGACAATCTTATAAGTTGAAGGGCACCAAAGTATGGGTAGCAGAGGAGCTTACACAAACTCAATTCAAGATTAAGGCAACTGAATTAGCTAAAGTCAGAGCTGCCAGAAAGGATGGAAAATGGGCAGTTTATCGTGAAGGCGTAGCACTAATCAAAGAGTTTAAATCAAAACCAAAAGACTCTCAGTCTTAAATTGATGTATGGCTGTTTACTCTTCTAGAATATCATGTTGGTACTCTAAATAATCGGGGTTGCTTTTTGCACTCCTTGGGAGCTGCCATGTGCCCTTCCTAAAGCAGATGTACTAGAGGGTTTCTTGCTGTCTCGACTCCCATAGACCTTTGGGTCTCCAGTGGGCGTTAATAGACTTTCTTTCTTTCTTTCTTCTCTATCCGCTTCACTCTACTCCCTCCCTAAGTCCTCCTCCTACTTCTCATACTCTCCCTCCTCTTCCTCCTCCTCCTCCTTTTCCAAATACCGATTACCTAGTCTCAACAATGCCGAAAGATGCGTATTGGAGACATGTCACCTACATTGATAGTTATGCGGGGAGTGGTGGCTCTAAGAAGTGGAAATGCAACTTTTGTAGCATCAGCAAAATGGAGTCTGTCACACGGTTGAAAGACCATCTAGCGGGTGTTCCCAACAAGGATATAGGTATGTGTGAGCATGTGCCGCTTGATTTGCTGAATGGCCTTCAAGAATGGAAGCGTAAGTGCATGGTTGTTGCAACAAATCAAGACGACGAAGAGATCGAGGACGCGGAGCCACACCCTTGTCACATGGAGCAGGTAATGTGGATGCTACTGTGGGAAAAAGAGGCTCATTACAAAGGTTTAGCATACAAGTAAGGATGTAAAAGCAGGCAATCAAGAAGGCCACTAGTGAGCTCACAAAGCTCTTTATACAATGTGCAATACTCTTTCATGTGGCGAAGACTTTGCGATGGAAGAAGGCCATGAGAGCTATCTGTCGCATTGGGTATGAATGGGAAGGGACTACATGTGAAGCCTTGAGGACAAGACAGCTAAGAAGAGAGAGGACACATGTCGAAGCACAAATGAAGCCCTTGAAACTTGGGTAAAGTATGGGTGCACACTCTTATGTGATGGATGGTCAGAAGTACGCAAGAGGAGTGTGTACAACATTCTAGTGTCTTCTTGCAAGGGGACAATGTTCTTGAGAGCCATAGATGCCTTTGTCATAGATACAGCGATTACAGGATTGTACATTTGGAACCACATCCGTGCAGCCATCTTGGAGATAGGTGCGGACAATGTGATGCAAGTAGTGACAGATAATGGTAGTAATTGTGTGTCTATGGGTGAGATGTTGCAAGATGAGCTCCCAAAGATCGTCTGGACACCATGTGCCTCACATTGCCTTGATCTTTTGATTGAGGACCTAGAAAAGATAGCTTGGATTGGTGCTATTTTCTCCACTGCTCGCAATATCGTGAAGTTTGTTATGAAGAGATCCAAAATCCTCAGCATCTATCGGGCCTACAGTGACCTTGGGTATTGAAACCTTCAATCACGAGGTTTGCTTACAGGTTCATAGTTGGTGGAGAGGCTTGTGCGAGTGCGTTAGGAAAGACCAAGACTTAGAATGGGATTCTTCATCTATGTCAGGTGGTTTTAAGGTAGTTGTTGCCCAAACTACCCTAACCTTCTAGCACTAGTTCCGGGTTCCCCCACGGCGGGTCACAACCAGAGAGGGCTTGTGGGAGGGACTATGGGCTGCTTCTGGCCCTAATTAGTTGACATTCTAGTAGGCAAGGTATCAATGTGGAGCTGTGGACCAAATAAGTTCAAGGTTCATTGCTCGGTGGCACAAAGACTAATTGGACCTGATGTGTACTAGTTTTCAAAGTACGGTGTTCAGGTACATGATGTGTTTATTGGAGGATATAGAAGCGAGAGCGAGCGAGCGAGAGAGAGAGAGAGAGAGAGAGAGAGAGAGAGAGAGAGAGAGAGAGAGAGAGAGAGAGAGAGAGAGAGGTGTTTATTAACCTCTGTAGAAGACTAAAAAGGCTTATGAGGCCAAAATTTGAATGCATAATGCAATACACTCTGTGTATGGGAATAGGAAGAGGAGTCTACTACACTTTCCTAAAGTGCAAATGGCATTAATGAAACCATTGAAGTATCCGAGGTATAATATGAAATGTTGGAACATTGAAAATTTGATAATACATTGGTATTCTAGCCCTGATCAATGGCCAATCGTGAAGAGATTGATAGGCAACCGGTCTTGTGGAATGACAGTATATTGGATGATCTTGGCAGACCACTTATTGCTTCACACTACATGCAGTGGACCAAATGGGAGAGGGGACTTGTCTCATTTCTGGGGTCATGGAAAGTTCCGGAGGCTTCCAGAGGAGACTAAATCTTAGTTGACAGGACATCTCAGAGGGAGTGTAGGAAGGATCTTGCACATTGAGGTAGCCCTTTTAGTGGATAGGGTGGACACAGATGATATGCCTCTCACTTGCTCCACTTAGGCAGGTGCTTTTACGGGAGGGGGTATTCCTCTTCAAGTTTTGGCCTTTCGAGATGCACATGGAGATGCCTTGGTTTTTGATGAGCATGATGGTGGCAGATTGTTTGGGTCCACAGAGGACATCTTGCTTGTCTGCCTTTCAGCCTATTAGGGTTATAGGTCTTTTGGAGCAAGGATCAGATTCAGAGTGGTTCCTTGACCCAGACCCCTAGCTTCTCTCCATTGGATCTTGGAGACTTGGCTCTACGGGGGAATTCCCATTAGGTATTTGCAGTGGGACTCTGGAGAGTAGGAGTGGATTGACGCAGAGCATCGGGAGAAGAGCATCCCCTTCTTTCGCTACACGGTCAGTAATGCCTGGAGATTCCAGCTCAGTAGTAGAGGTTGGAGACCTTCCAGAGTTCTTCATTGGGAGGCATTTGATATTACTGTGGATTTGCAGAGGTGCTTTTGGAGGAGACTCTGGAAATCTGACAGAAATAGAAAGATCACTCTTTTCTTTTGGCTTTCTATCCATGGTGTGATTGCAGCGAACCTTTGGAGATCTAGATTCAGGGCCGATCCTACTTGCCGTCGTTGCCTCTCTGGTTTGGAGACGATTCAGCATTGCTTATGGGATTGTAGACAGGCGAGGATAATTTGGATGGGGGTAGCCAGGATTTTTAGTCACTTTGTGCACTCCCCATTCTTTATGACACGAAACATATCCCACGTGAACATGGATATGGAGGGGCCGAGGGGGCTGTAGAGGCTGCTATAGGGTTGCGTTCTCTTATTGGGCCTCAGGTCTTTTTTGAGAGACATGACTCTTCTCGGGCCATTTTGATTCGACGTCATTAGATTGAGTCCTGTTCTTTGGATGTGGTATCACACCTTCCTTTTGCAATTGTACATGCCTTGTGGACACCTCTTGGGAGACACTGGCGAGCATAGCAGCTTGGCATATCTAGAGAGCCAGATGCACAGAGGCATTGGAGAGAACTCAGGTTCATCCCTCGTACACATTGGCTAGTATCTGGACAGACACCATACATACTTTGATGGCAGTATGGATGAGCATGTAGGGAGACTCCCGTGCAGTCTCAGCTAGGAGGGTTGCTTTCTTCAGGAAATGGAAGGATTCTTCTTTCTTCTTTGAGACTCTTACAGGGTTGAGGTGGTACTTTCTGCCTTGGTTGTTTTCCACCTCATTTTGAGGGGGTTTATTTATCCTCATGGTTACTTGATGTATTCCGCTTTGAGCATGCTCTCGCGGGTTTTTTCCCTTACTTAGTAGAAGTCTCTTTCTTGAAAAAAGAAGAAGAAGAGTAGTGTTGGTTTTTTGTAGGGTCTTATCAACATACTTACCAGGTAACACCGTTCCCCATCTAGAGGGGTGAAATGCCATTCCCTAATTGGAGCCATACTCGATACCCGTTCCATGTACCTTGAATGTGTATTGGGGCATGGAACGCTAGGGAAGTTCATTCCACCATTGAACCATTCTTGGAACACGTTCCAACTTAAATTCCCTCGCATTTTCCCGTTTCCTTGCTTGGCACGGTGAAAAATCTTCTGCATTTTCGAACCGTGCTGTCCCCCCTCTGCAATAATCGGCGTCGCCTCCACTCTCTAGCCCTTCTGCTCAATTTCTCAGCCCACTCAGCCTCTCAACGCACCTCTCACTGGTCAGCCCACCCTCTGCTCAGCCCCTTTCTCTTAGTTCTCTCCTCTCAGGTTCACCTCGCAGTCCTTACTCTCAAGCTTCAGCCCCCTTTTCTTCTAAGTTCTCCCTGCTCAGCCCCTCCCTTTTCCTGCATTTTTTTGCAGGAGTCCCTGCCCCCCCCTTCCTCTCTCTCTCTCTCTCTCTCTCTCTCCTGCCCTTTCAAGTTCCATCCCTCTTTCTTAAAGCTGAAATGGAAAGTTAAGAGCTACTAAAATTGACTTTGTTTTCGTATTTTGGTATATTTTCATCTGATTTGATGAACTGTCATACAATGTGGCATTCCCATTGCTCTTTCCACTACGCTTATAAGTCATTGCATAATGAATTTCTTTTTGAACTCTCTCCAATAAGTTTTGTTTTAGCATTGCTTTCAAAATTGAATTGCAATTGTATTGTTCTCACAATATGTATTATGTTTGATGTTCTTGGGATATGGCGCTGAATGTGCATTCCACTATTCTAACTTTGTGAATATTTTTTTCAATTGTCATGGTTTGAGCAGTAATGTGTGTATACAAATTAACAATTTTCTTTTTCGGTCAGGTTGCAGATTTGAAACGCCAAGAAGTGGTTGCAACACCTGTTAATTATGATCACGAGCTTTGCAAGGTTGACAGTTGTTTCAAGTTTCCTAAAACATTTTGTGTCCACCTTGTTTTGCTCTTTGCTGATATGTGATGAATGTACTTGCGCATGTGCTCATAGTGAGAGAGAGAGAGAGAGAGAGAGAGAGAGAGAGAGAGAGAGAGTCTATTAATGTCTCGAGAGACCAACAGGTTTATGGGACAACAAAAAAATCATCTAGTACATCTGCTTAGGGATGGCACATGGCAACTCACAAGGAGTGCAAAAAGCAGCTCCAATTATTTAGGGGCACCTAAATAATAGTTTGAAAACTGTGGTCAGGCATACATCGGTTTAAGATTGAGAGTCTTTTGGTTTAGATTTAAACTCTTTGATGATTGCTATATTGCTCATTTTCCATTCTTTGGAGCCTCATGTACTTTTTGGAGTTCATTAGCCTTCATCCGAAGCTACTATCTTCTACTATCCATGTCTTGGTGCCTTTCAAGGCTTTGGTTTGGCTAAGAATTGCCAACCTATCCTCTCGTCTTGAATGTGACGGTGGCATGATTTTGTGGTGTGCATTGAAGTGCCTCAACTACTGAAGTATCCCAAGTGAGCATTGGCATGGCGTTAGCTACGTCTTCAAGAAATGTTTAAACGGTAAAAGAACTTTGATATCATCGCTTCGCCAATGCTTCAGCAAACCTCCAATCCTCACATTAAGTGCAAGTTTTTCTCTAGCTTTCTCTTCCTTCAACGCTAAATCCACATGTTTATCGAGTTTTGACTTGACCTTGTGCGAAATCAAATTATCAAGCTTAGAAATAACATGCAAAGGAGGATCACTCACACACTGGTTTACAGCTTCTTGAATGCGTTCTTGGTTAGATTGCTTCTTGAGATGTGAGGTGCTTGAATACATTCTCCATTTATATTTTTAGCTCACAGTTCTCCCTTTGAAGGTTGTCGATTTGCTCTTACGGAACCATTGTGTGTTTGCATTCATCTTGCCATGTTCGGTTTTCGATTGGAGAGGCTCTTGCAAAAGAACTCACGGCTTGTGTGAAGGACTTGACCTTTGTTTTGGTCATTGGGCATTTCCGTCGACTTTTTTGCCAAAAGATTAACGTCTCCATCAAGTTTCATCAAAAGATCAATGTCAAATTTCACTAGAAGATCAACGTTCCTGTCAATGGTCTTTTTCGAGCTGCAACGAGCTTTAGTGAGTTGCTGTGTGTGAGCTGAGAAGGAAAATTGTTAGCGGCTAGGGTTCGAGTTTGAAGTTGCTATGTGCAAGTGGTGGCTAGGATTCTTCACACTCGACTATGGCGCAGCAATTGAACAAAGGATTCGTCAAACTCGACTGTGGCAACAATTTTCTGTGATGTTGATAATGGAGTTGCACGACTACGAGCTCTTTGAACATTGGGGGCGGCTCTTTAGCTCTGCTGTGGCCGCTCTTCAAGCTATGGTTGTTAGGGCTTGGCAAGTAGATAAATGCTCCATGGCTTCACTGACGCCTTGGGCTAAACCATGGAGCTCGGCTCAGCTAGGACGCGAGAGAGAGAGAGAGAGAGAGAGAGAGAGAGAGAGAGAGAGAGAGAGAGAGAGATCCGCAGAAAGCCGTGCTATCTAAGGTAGGTTGAGACTGGAGTTGGAACTCAGAATCCGAAACCCGGCACTGTGATGGCATGCCTATGAGCAGTGAAAATGTGTTAGATTTGCGTCTGTCAGGCGATCTCATGCTATGGGGGCAAAGGGGGACGTGGTCTCCTCGATCTTTGAACTCGTTGAGCTAGATCTATTACAACTTTCCTCAGAGGAGACCGCGCGAGACAAGGGGTCACTCTGAATATGACCTCAATAGAGGGCGCTGTAGTTGCTCTCCGTGTCGCGAGTGGCTTCTGTACTCCCCTCTCAGAAATCCAAACTGCTTGCATATCGCCTAGCTCTTACTCCTCCATCCCATTGTGTTCTGGGGTTGACTCAAAGACATAGAAATTTGTGACCCGCCGTCGTCGTGTCTGATCAGTCTCTATATTCTATGGTTTGGTCGTCCCCTATTGCTTTGTGATCTATCGTAGTACGGTCTCCGTGTGTCTACGTATCTCAAGCATATAGAGCCCAACACAGACTTGGTCATGGAAGTGGATCGATCGTGATAGTGGGTCGAAGCCACTCCCATCCTGGTAGAGATAGTAGTATCACCCTCGCATCTTGTAGTAGGTTGGGCAAGCGCAGAGAAAGTGCTCCTTTGTCTCAATCACTCCTAGTGTGCATAGCATGCACATCCGTTGCTCTGGGTAAACGTGTTGCTCTCCTTGTCTCAATCCTTAGTTGATTGGATGAAACCCACATCTGCCCACCAATAGCGATCCTCAATGCATGTGAGGCTCCTCTGTCCTCGAGATATTGGGGGGGTCTGATGATGAACCCCTCCTTTGAGGCGCTCAAGAAATGATTGCGTTGAAATTGGGTCTTGGTGGGGAGCTCCTGATCCCCCCTCTCCAAGTTCGAGATGTGTGGAGTTGAAGGAGATCTAACCATATGATACGGTTAATCTCATCTCGTGAGATCGAGTCAAGGGATGCATCTCATACTGTACTGAAGGGAAGGGAGTCTGTTCATTGTGGTCCTGAAACTGTGCTTGGAAGCACTGTCTCTCCAATTGTGCCAAAGCACCTTGCCCCCATGTGAGTCTGGGCTGCATGTGTCATAGGGAAACAGGGTCCTGTGAAGACTATTCCCAAATGTGTAGGACTGCACTATCTCCACTGGCTCATCTCGATAGGTGAAACTAAGTCAACGAAGCATCGCATGTGAGATGTTGAAGGCTATAACTTTGGTCTTCCCAAGGTTGACTGTTAGGTCTCTCTCTTTGCAAAACACCTCTAGGGCCTCCAAATGTCTCTATAGCCCCTTTGTTGAGGATTAGATAAGGACTATGTCATCAGCATATAGCGGTATCTAGATCATCTGGGCTGCATGTGCCATAGTGAATGGGGTCTTGTGAAGATTGTTCCCAAATATGTGTAGGACTGCACTATCTCCAATGGCTCATCTCGATAGGTGAATCTAAATTGATGAAGCATTGCATGTGAGGTGTTGAAGACCATAACCTTGGTCTTCCCAAGATTGACTATTATGTCTCTCTCTTTGCAAAACATCTCTAGGGTCTCCAGATGTCTCTGTAGCCCCTCCGTTGAGGATGAGATAAGGACTATGTCATCAGCATATAGTAGTATCTGTATCATAAGATCAGCCAATCCTTCACCTCCTAGGTGGTGGTCTATGAAAGAAGTGATATCATCAATGTAGAGCCCAAAAAGGGTCGGTGAGATGGGACAACCTTGCTTCAGTCCGATTGTACTTTCAACCCAATCCGATAGACCACTGGGGCACGAACTCTGCCTCTGATTGACTCATGTAGGCTCGTCACTCCTCATATCAATGTCTCTGAGATCTTCATCTCTTGTAATCTCTTCATCATGTGAGATCGTGGACAGTGTCAAATGCCTTTCGAAAGTCTACAAAGCATGCGTAGACGTTTTGGTGTCTAGATCTCGTCTCCTTGATGATAGCCCTTAGAGTGAAGATGTGATCTAGGGTAGAATGTTGTCTCTGGAATCCTACCTGTCTTATTGCCCGTTGCCCTTGAGCCTCTATATGACTGCTAAGCTCCCTCTCTAGAACTGATCCATAAATCTTGGCCAGCGTATGGCTAATCTTGAGGATACGGTAATTCCTAGTCTCCATAGGGTCTCCGACTTTGTGTATCAGCACAATAGTGGTGGTGCTCCAAGTAGGTGGGAAGCCGTGACACAGCCTGGTTGACACACAGCACTCCAAGTAACCATGAAATCCCTCTCTCTGCAAAACACCTCTTGGGCACCTAGGTGTCTCTGCAATCATGTTGTTGAGGAGGATAGGATTATCATTTGTGTAGAATATGATCTATATAAGATCAGCCAGCCATGATTCCTCACCTCATTTTCGGATTACGACTTTTTCTCTTGTGTTGTCCCACCTATTTCCTCTCCTTTCTTGGTCTTGCCAAGTTTAACCGTCAAATACTCTGTGTGTGTGTGTGTGTAATTTCACCAAAAAAAAAAGTGTGCACGCAAAACACCTCTTGGGCATCTAGGTGTCTGTTGCTCAGGAGGATAGAAGGACTATGTCATCTGTGTACAATACGATTTGTATTAGATCGGCCAGCCGTGACTCCTCACGTCCCAAGCGGATAATTATGACTTTTCCTCATGTGTTGTCCCCACCTATTTTCTCTCCTTTTTCTTTCCTTTCTCGGATTATGACTTTTTTGTCTTTAGATTGCCCACTTTCCTTCTTCTCTGGCTGCCACGACACATCCTGCCCTCTCTTCGGTGCTCTTGCTGCAAGAGTGTAAGATCATCATCTAGGAATTTTTTGGTCCCCTTCAACGTGGCTCTCATACTCATGAAAGTGGATCTATCAGCGGCAGTCCTAAATTTAACTATCAATGGCCTTGTGGGTGCGCCATCCTTTTCCACTCGCCACACAGCCTCGTAGGTGAGATTGATCCCCATATTGGTCATGAGTGCCTTTACATCCGCCATCGGGGTGTCACCTATTGCCAAGCCTCTTACCAACACATTAAGGGCTTTGCTGCTCGGTCTTTTCTCCTCCTCTAAGGCATGAGAGATGAAGGCCTTCTTTGGGGCTGATGTACCTTTCTTACCCATGTCTTTCCGTTCTAGAATATTCTCTTTTCCCTCTATTATTTGCTGCGTGAACTCTGCATGTTTACCTTGTATATTGGCTTGAATAGCAGCCATCTCCTTTTTGAAAGTTTCATTTGCTGATTTGAGCTCTTCTAGTGCTTGGTTTGTTTTCTCTTCCGCTTGTGCCTCGAGGGATTTCACATGCTCTTTGATGGTATTCAGCTCTTCATTTATTTGAGCCATATCTTCTTGCATTGTTTAACTGAGTTTTCCATTCTGTTTGCATCTACTCTTTCCACTTGTTCAAGTCCCTTTGCATATGATTCCTTAGTTTATGCTGCATCCCTTGTTCCCCAATCCTTTTCTGTAGTGATTCAATATACAAGCTTTGGCATTTGAATCATCAACCTTTTGTATGTTTTCCCCAATGACACTATATTTATGTTGTTTCTCCCTTGTTTCTTGTTTGATGAGCTGTCCATCTTAATCCAAGACTGTTTGTTATTGTTGTGTATGAGAGAACTCTGCTGAATCTGAATACATTGTACTTACATGTTCTCTGGCAGGTCCTTAGAGAGAGATTATTGAAAGACCGAAGTGTCTATAAGATTGAAAGAACATGATACAATGAGTTAAAAGGATGGAGCCTCTAAGCTAGCATCAATACTAGTATGAATACAACAAAGCCATAATCGCAAAAACTCCCATTAAAAAAAAAAAGAAATCTCTGAGCCCATGGAGAAGATGGAAGCATGTGGTAGCTTGTGATGATCGTTTGGGAGCTAGTGGAGGGGTCAAGCCAAAGAGGGAGCTAACGATGTATGAGATTGCGGCAGCATAAAGCTTGTGATAGAGCATCAGTGATGGTTGGCATGTGTGGTCCGCTATGGTTTCTTAGCTATGGTCCTACGTTGGACAATTGTCTCTGTCACCCCTGTCGACAGTGTCTTTGATTTGGTGAGCATAGAAGGAGAGTCCCTCGATTTGATCGCCTCAACATATTGGCGAGTCTGCCATGGCTCTCGCTTTTGTCCTTGGATCCACTGTTGCTTGATTGGAAAAACTTAGTGATCATGTTGTTGTGAGTGGACTCTGGTTGTACA
Organism: Dipteris shenzhenensis; assembly: GCF_047967505.1. Lineage (NCBI taxonomy): Eukaryota > Viridiplantae > Streptophyta > Polypodiopsida > Gleicheniales > Dipteridaceae > Dipteris > Dipteris shenzhenensis. The sequence continues at coordinate 47,210,114 of NC_141606.1, forward strand.
CCTTGATCTCGCCAGTGTCTAGAGGAAATGCTACCTGTGTAGGACAACCTCATCAATGAAAGTTGCTAGGCATCTCTAATTTGGGTAAGATAAGTGTTGTAATACTGAAAGGAAAGAGTAGAGTTGACACAAATTCAGAATACTTGCTTATAGAATGAAGAAGAAAGAGGTCCTTAAGTAGGCACCTCATACAAGGTCACTGACATCACTGATGACCTCAAAGCTCCACAATCATCTCCTCAATCTGCTCCTAGATTCACTCAATCATCCTATGTGGCTTTTCCACCACCTAATTTGGGTAAGATAAGTGTTGTAATACTGAAAGGAAAGAGTAGAGTTGACACAAATTCAGAATACTTGCTTATAGAATGAAGAAGAAAGAGGTCCTTAAGTAGGCACCTCATACAAGGTCACTGACATCACTGATGACCTCAAAGCTCCACAATCATCTCCTCAATCTGCTCCTAGATTCACTCAATCATCCTATGTGGCTTTTCCACCACCTAACTGTGCTTGTGGGCACCTAACTGTGCCTCTAGCACTCACACATAGAAACATAAGGTGTGCCTGAGGCATACACCTTGAGATATCCCAACAAACCCCCCCTCAAGGAAATGCCTCAGGCTATGTCAAGGATACATCTAGTCTCATAGTTTCTCATGCCATCTCATGGTGGTCAAGGATAAATCTATGGCTAGGTTCTCATGCTAGCAAGGGTTCCCTTGGGTGTAAGGTAAACAGAAAGGGATACAAACAGACCTTCCAATGGTTATCTCTCCTACATGTACATGCACACAATGTCTGTAGGAGGTACCATGGAACAAAACATACACATGGCCTACATCATAAGGTGACCAGAGGTGTTTACAAAACACACAAAAACACAATAGTTTATTTCATTCATTTTGGAGGACTATCCAGGCTGAGTACCTTGACATAAAAGAGAGATCTGGAGCATACATAGAGATGATTTAAAATGCATAATCTTCATGGGATGCCTCATCTTGTGGAGGCAAAATATCCATGTCAAGGCAAGGTCTTACCACATGGGTAGTGTCTAGTGCCTTATAAGATGGTACTATGATAGAACAAGTGGATCTGAAAGTCATATCCTTCAAGAGAACAATTATCTTGTCATCTCCATAGTTGTGTAGAGAAGCATATCTTAGGTATCTGAGCTTCATCTTTTTCTTTTACTTGGAGTCAAATAAAAGTGCCATGAGAGGGTAGATCTCTGTAGTTGCTTCCTTTTTGGCAACCATTGTTTTGGCAATCTTCAACAAGGAAGTCAGGTTGGCATTTTCATCCTTTGTAGCATAACAAGACATTGCTTTATGTTTTGGCTTTTCACATATTTTGCATAAGCAAGCCATGAGAGGCTCTAACCCAAGTATTGGGTAGTGTCTTCTCTCTTACAGGGCTTAGAATAACAACTGAAATGCTTCAAAATATAAGCATTTAATGTAGCAAATAGTAGTGACTAGATTTCAAACAATGATGCTTCCTTTTACATGCTTCATAGAAGTGGATGAAATAAACACTTTCCAATCACAACCAGGTCTAGCAAGTCAAAACAAAACTGAAGAAACACTTGTAATGAAGTTATTGAAAACTTCAAAAGACCAGAAATGCTAGAGTAGCATTTTATGTAGCATCATCTTCAAAACTTGTCCAAAACTGTCAAAAATGAAAAGCTGAACTTGGAGGGCTTGTAGCTCACTCTTCAAAGCAAGGAAAAGAGGGCTTTCTGAAGCAAAAGAAAGCTCATATACCAGAGAAGGTCCAGCACAGAGGTTGGACGAAATGGTGCGCACTTTTGCCCGGGAGAGTTGCTACAGGCTGAAACTGAGTTTTGACGATTTCTCCCTCGTTACTGAACCAAATGACCTGAAAAATGGCTCAAAATCTTCGTCTTGAGGTCGCCCATCTACTCCTAAGAGGGCTCAGGCAATGGCGGAGTATGCAGGGAGTATTGAGCAACATAAGAAATTCGCTGTTTGGAGAATGGCAGCCACCACAGACGTTTTTTCTTCAATTGCTTGCAGGTGGAAGTTCGCCCATACTAGAGGAGTTTCCAGCTCAGAGGGTTTGGGCAATGGCTGTTTGTAGATGGAGAACCAAGCTCTCAAAGATTTTGGGAAGAAAGAGGAAAATGGAGAAGAAGAAGATGAAGAAGAAGATGATGATGTGGCAAAAATGGGCTCAAGGGGGATCAAAGGGCTCTGATACCATGTTGTAATACTGAAAGGAAAGAGTAGAGTTGACACAAATTCAGAATACTTGCTTATAGAATGAAGAAGAAAGAGGTCCTTAAGTAGACACCTCATACAAGGTCACTGACATCACTGATGACCTCAAAGCTCCACAATCATCTCCTCAATCTGCTCCTAGATTCACTCAATCATCCTATGTGGCTTTTCCACCACCTAACTGTGCTTGTGGGCACCTAACTGTGCCTCTAGCACTCACACATAGAAACATAAGGTGTGCCTGAGGCATACACCTTGAGATATCCCAACAATAAGAAACTAGATACAAGGCAATAATAACGACCTTGGATCTCATAGTATACAAGGCATTTGAAAGCAAAGTGCTCCTTCGACTCATTTTCTTTCAAATATCACAAAGTATAGATGCGACCCTCTTTGGGTATGCCCTTGGTCCATCCACTCTAAATGAGAAGTAGGTGTGATGAGACATGGAATTGCTTGATTAATATGCTCAAGGAGTGGGGGAGATGGATCTATGTATATCTTGGTGGGTCGATGAAGCCCTCCTATAAAATCCATAGGAAGTGGTCCTTGTAGAAACTAAGGTTCATAGGAAGTTCACTAGGTGCCAAGTTCAAACCAGGTCTTGAGTCAGTGTAGCCGTAAGAGATTCTTTAGGATAATCGGATTCACCTCGCGATATGTGAGCGGGACGGAGAGAGTCTCACCCCTATACTAAAATAGGGGTAATTTATCTCTGTGGAGCATAGTTACCAGGGAATGGGAATGTTTCAGGAATGTGGGGGGTCGAAACAGGAATGTATCGGGAAGAGGGAATGGGGGAATGGGAACGGGAATGGGATATGACACATCATCAAATCACATGGAAACATACCAAAATATTTAAATAAAATGGGGGTTGAGTGGATGAGAGGAGGGGCTGAGTGGTTGGAGCAAGTAGGAGCAGCAAACTATGGCCAAAATCATGGCCAAAAACAGCAATTAAGTGACTTTTACCACTCTGTGACCTGTCAGAAGTCGGAACGTGGTTTGGGAACGCCGGAATGCCATTTGGGAACGTTCCCATGGAGTTCCCTCATTTGGGAACGTTCCTAGTCGTTTCGGGACGTTCTCGTGTAGTATGCCTTCATGGAACGGCGTTCCCACGTTCCAGGAAGGCGGAACGACGTTCCCTGGTAACTATGATGTGGAGCCCTAGAATCTCAAACCATCTGTGTGTGTATCTGCATACCAATACCTCTGGTCGTCCTCAATTGCCAAAGCCATGGATGAAGATAGGGCAAATTGTGGTAATCAATGTTGGCATGTGGTGTAAGAGCCATATCTTGACGTGATACATGTACATGATAACTTGGAATGTTGCATCAAGCTGGAGTGGGGATGCTCCAAACTCAGCCAAGTCTATATGACATGGGTTGAAGGCTTTTTGTGGATCATCTAAAGAGAACTTAAAGCCTCTCCACTTGAGCACAATCTGTCTTTAATAGGTTTGCCCCCAACAAGGGCTGCCATGCATACTCGTTGGTCGGACCAAAGAGTCAAAGGGAAGAGACTCAGCCCTGGGATCTTGGATGAGAGTGAAAGCAGTATCATTCAAGTCATTCAAGAGCAAGAGAAACGACCCCCAAGTATGTATAGGATGCAACAAGCTCCAATGATAATCCATCAAGTGAGAAGTGCAATTGGTGCATGGTTGATCTGAATGTATTGAAGACAATGACCTTGATTTTACCAAGATTGACCTTCAAGTCATGTGTCTCGCAGAATGCATCCAAGTGTTGTTGGAGGCCCTCTAATGAGGATGAGAGTAAGACCACATCATTTGCTTATAAGTGGATTTGGATCAAGGATATGGCAAGAGAGCAACAAGCCCCCCTAGGATCCCAATGAAGGTCTCGAGCTCATCCATATAGAGCTCAAACAAGGTCGGTGATAATGAGACCCTCCCCCCTGATCCCCTCTCTGAAAAAGAAAAAAGAAAAAAGAAAAGTAAAGACTTCTATCAAGTATGAAGAAACATCAAGAGCAAACCTCATGGGAGAAATACGTCATGCAAGGCATGAGAAAACTAACACCCTAGGAGGGCAAAATTAAACTCTAGTAAGAGAACTAGATGATTCTCTAGCCCTGCAAAGGGGGAAAAGGGATGTGATTGCCAAAAAAGATCCATAATATTTGACATGATACATGAAATAATTTCTTAGCAAACATAATCAAGGGCAGTCCTTATCAGTAAATGCCCTCTGCTTGGCCTTGGTTTCCACTTCTCAATCTTTTTACAGTCATTACATTGCAGGAAATGTCTAGCCTGACAAAGGCAAGTAGTTTGAGCATGTGATACTTCCCTGTGAGTTGAGTGATTTCCAGGGAGTCTTGACTGGTACTTTTCGAGTAAGCATATAATGCTTGCCATAGTGACGAATTACATGCTCTCTCTCTCTCTCTCTCTCTCTCTCTCTCTCTCTCTCTTTCACAGCCCGTACCTCTGCACCTCGTCAGTACCTCCGTCGTTCGAATAGCCCGTCAGAAGGCAGCCAGTACCATACAGTCCCGTCGTCCGCACCTCTCCCCCATCCATATAGCTCGTCAGTAGGCAGCCAGTATCGTATAGTCTGTCAGCAGCAGCCGTACCTCTCCCTCCATACTCGTTAGAAGCAGCTAACTAACCCTAACCTCGAGTTGGGCTAAACCCCCAACCCAACCCGAGGGTTAGGTTAAGCTAGGGGGTTCAAACAGACAACCAACTATGGATTGTTGGCCTAACCTCTCCTCCAAGTCCCCCTCAACTCCCTCAACGTCCATCAACACTCAGTACTCTACAGTTGCAGCCGTCACACCCCTTCCATATGCACGAAATTACCAGCAAGAAGGCTCAAAACGACCCATCCTTGGGCAACAGGATCATATTTTTTTTCTGCAGCAGGCAGTGAGAGAGCTACGATTGGAATTGGTAGAAGTAAAGGCTCGACTTCCTATTTTGGAAGGCCTTGCTAAGCAGGCAATAATTGATGAGGTTGTAAAATCTTGGAAGGATTCCCTCCCTACCCCGCAGCTAGTCTTCACAGTCAAAGATCTTGTTCACATTGAAGTACGAAAGGAAGTGATTGTGGAAGTGGACACCAAAGCATGTAAGTCAGATATTCAAGCAAAGATTAAAGAAAACGAAGCTAGATGTGATAATGCTTTGCAGATTAGAATAGGGGGACTCCCAGAAGATTGGTACAAAGAGGAGGACACATATAGTGAGATATTGACAAAGATCAAAGCAAGCTTGCCCAACCTTGAATTGGTGGATGATGATGACGACTCCAGGCCAGCTTCAAAATTGGTGGATGATGATGAGCAGGATGATGACGACCCCAGGCCTGCTTCTATTTTGCACTATAAAGGTCATGCAATCCTTGCGCTGAAGTCAAAAGATATGCGGATTAAGCTTCTTCGACAATCTTACAAGTTGAAAGGCACCAATGTATGGATAGAAGAGGAGCTTACACAAGCTCAACTTAAGAATAAGGCAACTGAATTAGCTAAAGTCAGGGCTGCCAGAAAGGATGGAAAATGGGCAGTTTACCGTGAAGGCGTAGCACTAATCAGAGAGTTCAAATCAAAACCAAAAGACTCTCGACAATTCGTGACCGGACATGAATGTTCTGGTTTGACAATTGTGACGATCACTTCCGATATTCAAGCTTTTTCTTCAGTTTTGCAAGTATCCAGTCAGCTTGTTGGCGACGATGAGTAATCGTCCAACCCAGAGGATAACCAAGATGACGAACCAAGTGAGTGGGTTGAACAATCTCCCTTGTCCATAAAAGATTACGCTAGTCTTTTGAATGCAATGGCAACAACTTAGAGGCACACGCACGCATGCAAACAATCTCCCTTGTCCATAAAAGATTACGCTAGTCTTTTGAATGCAATGGCAACAACTTTGAGGCACACGCGTGCGAGCGCGCGCGCACACACACATTTCTTTTGTGTGGTGAGAACTTTAGTACCTTATATTACAAGAGAGCCAACCCAGAAATAGGTAAGTTAAAAGTTTACATCAAGAGAAAATCTCAATATACATCATGATCTATGCATTGTGTTTGTAGACAATCTAAAAGTGATTGCTGCAAAGATTGACGAAAAAAACAAAAGGAGAGAAAACTGGATCACCAAAGACTCTGTGATTTCTATGTTTCCAAAGAGTCTAGAGTGCCCAGTAGTGACGGCCGGATTTTGTGTTATTTTTTCACGCGCATACACACACACACACACACACACACACACACACACACACACACACCCCTACCTTTTCTCTCTTCTACTTGGCCTTGTTCGTCATTGAAGTGGCTGTCTCTCTTTGCCAATCCCCCCCCTACCCCGCCCCCGCCCCCAGGTTGCCGACAAAGGAGGGCATTGCCACACATGGGATTGAGGATTCTTGCCCTCTTATCTTATGTATTTCTGAAATTTTATCCTTATCTTTGGATCTCTCATTGTTCCTTCATTGTTCCTGCTGCATCTCTTTGCAGACTATGCAGTGGGCTTCCGAACATATCCATTACTGATTGCATTACCGAACTTGAATTTCCTTGCCTTCGTGAGGTTGGTGGGGATCTGCTTGCCAGGGTCTTGCTAGAATGTGCTCGACTTTTCTTTAGAGGTTGAGGCACGCAGGCATGTATGCATGTGTGCACACGTGTGTCTGCACACACATGCACATAGGTACCTATGTCTGTATACATGTATACACACATGTATGCATATGTTTATGCATGAACATATACATTCATCCCTAAAAACATAATATAAAATATTTATCATACATGTACACACCACTACAAATCATTTCTTTGGAGCTGTATTTATGCAGCTAATCATGCTTTTGCAGGTCCGAGCTGTGTTGGGAGCTGAGAAGCAACATCTTCTGACTGAACTGGTAATCCTTCAAAGGCTTTTATACATATCAGTTTAAGAGTGGACAGACCTATGATTGAGTAGCAGTTTTAATTTAGGTGCTTCCTGTTGCATGTAGGCAAAGTTGCGTTCTGGAAATCAAAATCTTCAAGTTGAACTTGTGGAATGGCAAGAAAAGTTTCATGCTCTTAGTAAACATGTCTCCAACATAGAGACCACAAATGTTGGCAAGACCAATGCAAAAAGGGCTGGGAAGAAGTGTCAGTCTTCAAATGCATCATCTGCGGATCCACTCGAAATTGAAAATAGCTGCACATTGCATCAAGAAGGTCCAGAAAAATGCAAGATCTGCATTAATGGAGGTCTTTCAGCTCTTGAAAACGCTACAGATATGGGAGGCACCACAGAAAGAAAAGGGATGGATTTTCAGGAGTGTCCAACACCGACCATCAAGGGAAATACCAGGTCAAGGTGCTGTGCAAGCCAGAATGGTTGCACAAATTGTTTGGGTGACCATCGTGGCTCGTATACTAAAGAGGGTCAAGTTGACGACGGTCTACATGAACAACAATCCAGTCATGTAAAAGACCACTCTTGCCATAAGACAGGTTATTGTGACTTCTTGAGGGATAATCTATTGGCTGCTGCCCACAGGGAGATCGTCAGACTAAAAGAGGTAAATTCCTTTACTGGCTGGTGAGGAAAGTCTGCTCATGACTACCGAATACTCTGGAAGGATATATAAAGAGATCACTTCTATCTATTAACACTGAATTTTGTAAATCCTTTATGATGCTCTAATTTTCTGATGCAGATCAATCAGTGTCTTATGGCAGCCTGCCAGAATGAGTTCAGGCTGGTTAAAGAGTGGCATGGAGATATAGCTCGAGAAAGCACGAGTCCAGAGGATTTTGCTCTTTCGTGAGTTAAGGTGAAAAGGATGTTTTGTTGGCATATTTCAAGCCTTTTTTTTTTCCAGGGGGGGGAGGGGGGGACGGTCGGTCTATTGTGGTAGGACATGAACAGAAGTTCATGCTTTAAGCTCCTACTTTATGGCTGCTCAAGGTATACTCGGCAGCTTGCGGAGGTAGAAAGGAGACATTGCTGTTTGTGAACATGTGTATGATATCAACTTTGAGGTTGATGTATTTTTCGGGGAGGATGGTAATGCAATATCATGTTTTTGGAGATTGGGATTGGAAATAGGTTCCTCCTTTTTGTTGCATGCATTGTAGGAAAAATCTTGTCATGCGAAGTCTACCACATTGACCTTGAGATGAAGCTCTTTGTATTTATCGCCATATAATCTTTTGAGGTCAGCCATTATTTGAGCATGTCCTTGTACACATCTTTCTAGTGTACCTTGTGGGCTTTATAAAGGGTCTTGGCTGTTGGTGCGATTTATTTGTGCAAATTCATCCCTTCTGGTCATAGTGGAAGCAGGGAAATTTGTCTGTTAGGACATCCTGCCCATATTGCACCAAGACAAGATAGTGCTAGTGGTTCTAGTTGCTTTTGTGGAAACCATTTCTTGAGGATGCAAAATGACTGTTTCTGCTCACATGCACATGAGCATGACAGTTAGCATGTCCAGGAGCAGGTGCCAATGTGATACATGTGCCTGGTTTATGTTTTGTGACACTTGAGCACCTTCACATTCCTCACTTATAGTAACTGAGACAAAACTGACTCAAATGGTACCATGCAGCATCAATGCTCTGAACTTCATATGCACCATCTTGGCTAGTGTGTGGAGCTTGATGCCCAGTTAAGCACTGCCTGTATAACTAGACACTAGATGACTTCCCCCCATTGCAATTTTTCTGGGGTTCTCTTTACTTGTCCACATGATAGGGTCTATGACAAGTCTCCCACAACCAAGAACAAATGTACAAGCAAATAAGAAAATTCTCGTTTTTCACTTAGAAGCACACAAAGACTGTATTTCCCTGTTCATTTTTTGATTGGTGTACCATAATTCAATCTTGTATGTGTAACCTCATGACATGATAAAACAGTACACAATTGAACAAAATGTTTTGATAAGCTAAATACTTATCATTAAAATTTTCAACATCAAAGTTGGTCATGGTATGACACATGAAAGTACTGAACTTTTAATACATTTGAGCAATAATCCTGAGGCTACTCGTAAGTACTTCAGGAGATTTGTCAAGTTGTCAGAATGACTCCAAATGTCAAGCTAATTCTGTTTTGGCAAACAACCAAGCAAAAGAACTCGGGATATTATAATTTTAGACTGAACTAATTTTGGACTGAAGGATTGCCTTTCATTAATGTCAATTCATGTGTAGCATACAAGATAGGGTAGTAGGCTAGATAAAGTGTAGGAGAGAACTTTGAAGTGTTATCAACTAGGTAAGTAACCAATGCATATATCTAAGGCATGTGTGGTTTCTAAGCGCCACCTCTTAAATGAAAATGAATATAAGAGGTAGTGAATGCTGCTAAGGTAAGTGATATGACTTTGAATTAATGATTTCAATTCTAAATTGAATAACCTAATGATTTCCCTTCACATCTTTTTTGAGCGAGTGAGAGTAAGGTGGGAGAGTTATGCTCAGAGTAAGACGAGAGATGAGAGAGTGAGGAGAGTGGGAGGATTGGGAGTGAGAGTGAGCATAGTGATAGAGAATTGATAGGGAGAGAAGGATGTAGTAAGAGGATGGGGGGTGGGGGTGGGAAATCGAATCGGGGAGATGGAGACGAGAGGTTGAGTGGAAAATTAAATAGAGGGTGGAGGGGAGGGAATTGAGAGGGAGAGGTAGAGAATGAGAGTAAGAGGGAGTGGGAGGATGAATGGGTGAGAGGGAAAGTGAAGGGGGAGAGAGACGGAGAGGATTAGACCCAAGGAGGTGAATAATAGTGAAAGAATGAAAAGATGAGATTTGCTTCGGTAGTAGTATGAGTGAGAGGGCTTGAGTAACTATGATAATGACATGGAGCTTCCATGGATGGCCTCTTTGTAGGTGTTGACACTATTGACTAGAGTACAACCTTGACTCCCTAGTACCTATACGAGTTAATAGCATACCCTATTGTTGCAATAGTGGAAGTTGACTATGAAGTACAATGAGTTTCTCAAGCCTCATATGAGATACACAGAATTGAATAGACCAAGAGGGTGACTCCGACCCAGATGACCTATGGGATGACATACCTTGACATGTGGGGAAAAATTAAACAAGACCCACATTATCATGTCTCTCTAGTGAGGGGCACTAGACATAAGTCAAAAGAGATATTCAAGAAAGAGAATACTCACTTGCTAGAATAGAGAATATGAAAAGTTTTCCTAAACAAATGATAGGTGAGATAGATTGAGATACCTACAAAAGTAACAATAGCGACGTCCTTAGATTTATATAATATAAATAATAAGTGAGGATCATAGAAGAAAGGAGAAGTAAGAAAGGTACAAATTGCATGGAAAAGGGTGATCAATCAACCTCTTTCTCCATCTCTTTCTTTCTTTTGTGTTCCTAAATGATTAATCTCCTTATTAGTCTTTCATGAAGAGAAAGGAAAGAGAAGAGGAGATTGGGGTTAAGCAAGCTTCCTCTTTCTCCATCTCTATCTTTCTTTCTTCTTTCCCTCTTTCTCTATCTTTGACTCTGAGATGAAAAGAGAGGAGAGAAGAGAGGTCTTGTTAGAATAATTCTCATGAAAAGAGAAAAGGAGAGGATATTGGAGAGGTAGGGGGAGTGAAAAAAAATGGAGGTAGGGGGCCTTAAAAAATTGGATGTCACCTCCTCTACAAAACTTACATTCTCTTTTGTGAAGAAACCATGAAAAAACTTCACCAAACTTTCAAAAGCTCAAACCAAATTTGAATAGAAACTATTTAGAAATAGAGATAAGATAGGCATTTAACAAACTTATGGAAACATGAAAGAATAAGGGTATCTTGACTTCCAAGCTCCTTTGCACTCCAAGCTTCTTCCTCCTTTGAAGGGAAGTGAAAGAGGGTAAGAAAGAGTGATAGATGTAAGGAGAGGAAGATTTCAAGTTTGGAGAGAGATAGCTCTCAAGGAAGACTTCAAGGTTGGGAGTGAATATAGCTGTCAAAATTTTGAGTTTGGGGTCTTTGCACAAATTTCATGGTATTTCCATTGGAAATTCTTAACATATGCATTGGTGAGTTTGGGGGTTTTGCACAAATTTCATGGTATTTCCATTGGAAATTCTTAGCATATGCAAATAATTTCATGGTATTTCCACTGGGGGTTTTGCACAAATTTCATGGTATTTCCATTGGTATTTTCATGGTATTTCCATTGGAAATTCTTAGCATAGGCATTGGTGAGATGTAGGATAGAACCCAATAGATTCAACTCTCTTGCTCCCTCTTTAATCAACACTTGCAATTGACAACCAAATCTCAAAATAGGTTTCTCACATAAATGTCAATGAGGTGAAAATGTTAACGACTAGGAAACTTTGTATTATAAAGACTTGAAGCATAGATGACAATTATGAACCTCGGCTCACCTCTATAGAGTATTTTCAATGATTATAAAAGACTGTAGACTCTTGATTGAGAATTGATATGAATAATTTGATGCACTAATGCATATCACTAGGCCAATAGTAAGAGTCTAGCACAAGACTATGATGCCTGCCCTAGAGATTGAATAACTTCAAAGATACTTCAAGAGAAGACTCCACACTATGGCTACCCTTAAAAGAAAGGTTCCACCCACCATCTAAGCTTCTCATAAACTAGAATCTTTAATGAACCATTGGTGTTCCATGCACGAGGTTGCTCACCCAATGCATGAATAGAAATCACATTATAGATCCAAATTACGGATCTAAGAGCCATCTAGAAGTCCATAGGTTTTTCAACCCCTCACAACCATAGTCCTCAACTTTACATAAAATGACCCATAAAATAATAATGTGAAACTCACCTATGAAGAGCATCTTCCAACATTCCCCCCCTTTGTTTGAGTAGGGGACAACACAGATAGTCACCAAAGTAAGCAAAATACCCAAGCACATAGAGAATCCACCCACTCAAGCTGAACAATATAACAAATGACTCCACAAGGTAAGGACTAAAAATGAATCAACCACATAGGGCATGGTCCACATAGAACACCTAAGCAAAAAGTGTTAAACACCCAGTTACCTCCATACTTGAGTCACCCTTAACAATTACTAAACCGACAAGTGCTCCCGTCGATGTACTCTCTTCCACAACATGCTTTTTCTTCCTTTCTTTTGGAATATTTGTGTCCATCATTCCTACAATAGATGATTTTAGCATATATTTTATTTTCCTACTTATTTGCTTTACAACTGACTTCTTTTGTCCCTTGTCTATTTCATAGGTTGGCTCCCTAAGAGGTAAAATTTCCTCCATTCTTCTCTCCTCACTCAGGAGTATTGCAATTCTTAGAGCTCAAATGAAAATCTATACTAACTTGGAATAATTTTTAAATACACTCAAGAGATTCTCTTACAACTTTGTAACAAATATATGTATAACGAAATTGTCTTCTATTACAATTGTGTAATCCACAAGCCTTACAGTAAGATTCATCTCTTTAATAGGTTGCATCATTTGATGGTGTAATCTCTATGTAGGTGTAAGCCTCTTCGATGGGTCTATTCCATCATCCTTTCGTTAATATGTATCCTATTTTTTTCATTAGTGCTTGGTTAGGCAGTTCATAATGTTTTTCACAACTGCTTGGTTAGGCATGTGCGCACCCAAAGACCAATATTTAAGGCCATCATAGAAGAATCACAATGTTTTGTTGATTCTCTCTCACCATCCCCACTTTATCAGTTTAGCCAACTGAGCAAATTTTGTATGCCGAACCAAATTTTGCAAGGTAGGATCTTCCCGAGGATGTGCCTATTCCTGAAGTTTTGGACCGAGTACTAGGTTGGGAGGACATACTTGTCAGATATCGTGCATGGCAACAAATTGAAGCAGTTGAGTTCATTGCTCACCACAATCTATGCATCAGGGTGTACTCGGGCCAATGTAGCCTGTCATATCCGTATAGAATTAGCTATAAAATCCTTCAACCATTTTGTAGAATAGTAGGCCTTACGCCACCATAATATTTTCAAGGTTGAGCGCCAGTTGATCGCTACTTGGATCCACCCTAGCTACCCAAATTGACTAACTCAAGCTTCCTTTTTACTTCTCCAAGATTTTGTAGGAGATTGAGAAACTAAGTAGTAGTCATGTTACACAAGCAACAACTATGAGGACTAATATTCATGGTTTATGTAAATATCCGCTCACCAATGGCGGGAGCGGGTGACCCCGGTTACCTCGGTTCACCGCTACACTACAAATTTTGAGATGGCATTGGACAAGTTACCTCGGTTCACCAATGGTGGGAGCGGGAGCGGCATGATGCACAAAGGCCTATTGCTTTAGAAGAAGGTTTTGCTTAGTTAGAAAAGATGCAGTTGTAACAGCAGGGAGCAAAGAAGAGAACAAGAGAACAGTGTGCTGAGTTCTCTTCCTCTCACTTGATCTTGCTAGGCTAAGAAGCTTACTGAGTGTTCATTCCAAGCCGAGGCGGCTTGGTTGTAAATAGTTGATCAACATAAGTTGAGTCTTATTGCTTAAACTCTTGTCCTTTATGGTGAACGACACTCACTTACTTTCTCGCATGTGTAACTCGGTATTCTCCCGTCATCATACTGTTCTCTTGTGAAAAACTAACCGCGAACTCTGAGTATTGATGTTGTCATCTGTTCTACCACTCGAGCACATTGTACTTTAAGATTGCGAGAGACTATCTTCATTGAGCACTGCACAAGGTCGGGTTAACACCGAGCACTCTAAGTTAGTCGTGAGTGAGTGAGCTGAAGCATCAACTCTCTCTCTCTCTCTCTCTCTCGTTGGAAGATTGTCTTCATAGGTTAATTTCACATTAATATTTATGGATTATTTTATGTGTGAAGTTGAGGACTATGGTTGTGAGAGCTTGAAAAACCCGTAGAATTCCAGATGACTCTAGGATCCTCAATTTGGATCTATAAAGTGGTTTCTATTCATGCATTGCCTGAGCAATGTGGTACATGGTAGTAGATAGAAAACCAAAAATGGTTGATCAATGGTTTCAATTTATAGGGATCTCATATGGTGACAGGCACCTTTCTTTTTAAGAATCACAGAAATATGGAGCATTCAAGTTGACCTAGGGCTTCAACGTATTGTGCCACACTTTTACTGTTAGCTAGTGATATACATTAACTCATCGAGTTATTTAGCTAAGTTCTCAATCCGTAGTCTAGATCTTTTGTAATCAGCAAAAATTTTCAAGAGAGGTGACCTGAGGTCCATAGGTTTTGATATACTTTAAAGTCTTTATAATACAAAGTAAAAGCATAAACAAGTTATGTAATTTCAAGATGACAATTTTACAGGTTAGAAATACAAACCTAGGGCCACATGACCAAACCCATGAGCTTGCCAACATGGTGGATTAGGAGTCATAGGCATTTGTTTGGCTTGAATTGGAAATTGCTAATGTGTACATATAGTTTAAGGTGTGCTTAACTGCTGATGATCTAAATATGAAATAATGGAATATAATATGGGATGGGCATATAAAGGTAAAGCCTTACAAGGAAACAAAAAGAACTATTGAATTGAGAGTTGGGAGAAGAAATTAGCCTTGAAGTATGGAATTATAGAGGAGCGATCCAAGGAGGATGAGGAGGGATACATAATAGTTTTGAATCGCAGGGTGCTAGAGGTTCTTTGTAAAGGCTATACCAACAAGCTTGTCACATACAAAAGCTAGCTTTTGTAACATAAATTATGGAGCAAGAAATCCTTTGAGGTGATCCAATTCGATTACGAACCTATGGGACCATCTACCGGGTTTGTCTCATAGGTTATCCTGGATTCTTACAATAGAGGTGGTATCCTAACAATTAGTATAAGGATAGTGCTGTGACGCCAAAAATTGATATTTTTTATTTGGCATTGGTATTGTTTTCTTCTATGTTTGATAAGAGTTTGAGTATCAAGTGATAGCCTAGCGGCTCTCACTTATTTCTATTTTCTAAGATATTGTATGGGATAGAGAGGATGAGTGGAATGGATCATTGTAAATACCATGTGTATGAATGATAAATACCTTGGTATAGGGTGAGAGTTATTTGTGTATGGGATATTATGGGGTTTTTAGAAAATAGGAAGAGTGAGTCATATAAAGAGGTGGGCTCATGTCCATGTGTTCCAATAATATAAGAGAGATCACATGGCAAGCGTGTGGAAGGCATGTGGAGGAGTGTGGAGTCAAGAGGAATCCTTCTAGAATTCCCATGTGGAATAAGGAGGATGTGGACATATGGAAAAGAGAGGGTCCCTATGGGCTCCATGTGGGGAGATTCTTGACTTTCTCACTATTTTAAGAGTCTTGAGCATCTTTTGATGGGACACATGGCAAGAGTAGCCAAAAAGGACATGGATGGTGACATACGGGCTTATGTGATTGATGGGGAAAAGAATCCACAAGTAGCAATTGTAAATGGGTGAAGGGGGGTGACAAAATCTCTATAAAAGGAGCCCTCCTTTACCTTGTTCATCATCTCTTCCACCATTAGGGCTCATGTTGCTGTAGCTCTAGTCTCCTCAAGCCTCTTCCATGAGCCTTCTCTCCCTCTTGTAGATATTCTCTTATGTAGACTCTTGAGTCCATCTCTCTCTAGTTCATTTTCTCTCTATGCGTAGTCTTGGAGCTTCCGCTCCCTCTTGTACATATGAAACCTCTTCTTCTCCCTTGAGTTTGTAGTATTTTGAGTTACATTAGAGTGGAGTCTCACTCTATTGGTAATGAAAGTCACTTCAAGTTCTCTCTCTTGAGTGTCTCTTTCCTTTTTCCATTGTTTTCTCTTCCAAAGTGCTTAAAAGTGTTGTCTATTCGGCCGCTCATTGCACATACATGGTTTATGTATTTCCCAAGCCACAAAAGGAGCTCTTCCCTCCCTCCTAGGCGACCTCTATGGGACTTGGATCGTTGATGACGTCTAATCATGGAGGTAGTATTCTCCCAAGTCAGCACCAGTAGAAGGAGTAGGTGTTTTTCATGACAGTTTGACCCCTTGTAAGTATTTTGCTCATAACTTTTTGCTCGACGGTCCGATTTGAACGAAATTTATATCAATGTGAAGCTCTCTTCAAGGAGCATAATTAGATGTCTTCAATTATTATATTAGAGGTTAAACAAAAATCTATGACTCTGTGTGTGTGACTGTTTCTTTTTTAGACAATTTTCACCCCCACCAAGTAAACTGCCCATATCTTTCCGACCGCTTCTTTGTTTCTTACGAACTTATATCAGAGAGAAGCCCATTTTAAGGCACATCTTGATATGGGTTTGAATATTTGATATCATGTCTCTATTGAAAGTCATAGGCCTCTGTGTCTAATGACAATTTGCAGAGTGTTTTGAGCTAATTGTAAAGGTATCTATGAAGGAGGTGCAATGTTTTCCTGGAATCTATGAAGGAGGTGCTAATTGTAAAGGAGGTGCAAGGTATCTATGATTGCATATTATGCCTAGTATAGGCATGTGTTTTCTGATGTGATGAAGAAGATGCTTGGAAGAACTCCGTTGGAAGAGATTGCAGCTCATTTAAGAGAACTAGAAGATTGTGAAGGTGATGTTCAAGCTATTTGCACGGTCATCATGATCATATCCTTTATGTTTGCACTCTTGAATATGTTGGTGAATCGACAATGCCGATAGCAGGCACAATGATAGATTGTGGATTGTTTCATGCACTGGCAGCTTGATGTGAAGAGGAGTTGAGTCTTTGGGTAGTTTTTGACTATAACAGTGGAGTGGTGATTCTCAATGCTTTCTCTTTCTTTTGCTATGAAAATGATGAAGAGTACAATATGTTGAAGCTATTATGTGCATTTCGATTTGTGACAAGGGTGATTCTTGAATGCATGTATACACAATGTTTTCATGGTGCTGGTTGGTCACTTATTTTTGAAGATTTTGTTGAGGATCATATTGTGGAGGGTTTTCAACAAGTGGTTATGCATAATAAGTTGGTCTTGGTATACCAAGGCTTTGTGAGATCTTGTTTGGATCTTGTTTGGGATAATATTTGGATCTTGGTGTTTCCTTTTTGTGTTTCATCATGGTGAAGATTCCAGTGTTTCAAGGGACCCAAGGGGAAGACTCGGAGTCTTATATTCGGGATTTTGTTCTAGGATGTTGGCTTTCTGGATGGTCCATGAAGGATCGGGTGGAGATTTTACCAGATTTTCTTGAAGGTGTAGCCTTGAGTTGGCATGAGGCCTTGCCAAACTCTACCAAGGAGGACTAGGACCAAGTAGTGGCTGCAATGAAGCAGAGATTTAGGGCAGTGGAGTCACCAAATGCTTTGACGTTGTAGTTGGACCGGTTCTATCAAGGAGAGGGTGAGATGGTCTCTGCATTGGCAATCCGATATGAAAGTTTATGGACAAAATATGAAAGGGCAGCTTTGCGAGCTATGGCATCTACATCATCGGCCTCTCAAAGTCTCTCAGGGATGGAGCACTTAAAGATGAGCAAATTTGTTATGGCTTTGTAGCCTCGTCTTCGCTCAAAAGTAATGAGTAAAGATCCAACAACATACATGGAGGCACTTCGCATTGCGACCAAGAAAGAAGCTACTTTAAAGATCGAATCCTCTTTTGTGCCTTCAACAGCTTCAACTTCTAAGGTGGAGGTAATGGGCACTCCTCAGGTACCAAAGTCCTCTGAGTGAGATTATAATATCTCCCAATTGATGGCAGAGTTTGCTGATTTGAAATTGCATTTGGTTAATGCACGACAACCTAGAGCACCAAACAGGAGGATAGGCCTCGAGATAAGAGCGGGGTCACTTGCTATGAATGTAATGAAAAAGGTCACTATCACCTTGAGTGTCCTAGATTGAGAAAGAAAGAAGAAAAACAAGTATCCTTGTGAGAAGCTTCTTCAGGGAATGAGGAAAGAGAGGTAATGATGGCTAAACGGGGGCGTCATAAAGCAAAAGAAGAAGAAGAAAGCAAGGTAGAAGTAGATGAGGAACATCAAGAAGAGGAATGCCGTAGTAAGAAAAAGAAGGCATCTAGAAGGAGAATTAGCTAGTCAGACTTTCCTTTAGGACAAGGCGAAGCTATGAGTTGTTGTCCAACCTTAAAGAAAAGGAAGCTCATATCACCTTTGGTCAATTACTTGCTTTGTCTCCAAAACTACGGAAGGAATGGGGAAAGCTAGCAAGCACAAAAGTGTCAAAGAAGAAAAAGAAGAAAAGTGCCATTCCTGTTGTTCAAAAGGTAGGTAAAGATGATTGTGATGATCTACTTGTGATTGATGTGATCATTGATGGTCAAGTGATTTCTAATGTGTACATTGATGGAGGTGCATCGATTAATGTCATGAGTGAGAAAACCATGATAGATGTTGATTTAAAATACTCTAGTACTACCTCTCCTTATTGCATCAAATTGGTTGTCAACACTAGCATTAAGACCTTGGGAGTTGTGAAGAATCTAGAAGTGGATGTATGTGGAATTTTTGTTCCAACTACTTTTCAAGTGATCCCTACCAAGCCAGATGCACGTGCCTATCCATTGATTTTGGAAAGGCCTTGGCTATGCAAGGTGACGGCTGTTCAAAAGTGGGATACTGGAGAATTGATTTTATACGGAAATGATAAGAAGGTGCGCTACAGCATCAGAAGCCGCAAAAAGGAAGTTGTCAAGGAGGAGTCTTCAACATCAGAGAGTTCAAGTTCTGACTTAACCGATGAAGAAGAAGAGATAGGGTGTAGCTCCGAGGAGTCCAACTCAAAGGTGACGTGGAAGGAGTGACCTTTGGTCTTTGTCTTGGTGTTGATCGGGATGAGTCAAGAGGGAACAAGGTGGTGGTACAAGAAGATCTTGTAGAGACACTTCATGTGGAGGATGTGGAGCACACTGGATATAGCCGCTACACTCCACGATCTTACTAAGAAAAATGTAGCTTTCTCAAAAGATAGCATTCATCACACTCAAGGAGAGGCTGACCACAGAGCCAATCTTAATAGTTCCAGATTTGTATTAGCCATTTGATGTGGATTGTGGTGCTTGTGGGATGCCAACACAATGAGGAGCTTCCTGGTGATTCTCTATCAGGTAGTGAGAAGCTCTAGTACTTGGATATGCTAGAGGATTTCTCATATCTCTTTGCAACAAGCTATTCACAGGTTCGACCAGTCTCTCTTGTGGAGCACAAGATTGATTTGAAGCTAGAAAGCAAGCTAGTTGTGCAACGCTTAACGTGATTGGAAGTGATCCAAGCTGGGGCACTAAAGAAAGAGGTAATACAACTACTTGAGGCGGGATTCATCTTTCCTATTGATGATTCAGAATGGATATCTCTTGTAGTTGTTGTCACACCAAAGAAAGGAAATAAGTGGCAAGTTTGTGTGGACTTTCATCCTTTGAATGCATGCACTAAGAGGGATCATTTTTCTTTGCCATTCCAAGATGAAATACTAGATCAAGTAGCAGGGCATGAGATGTATTCTGTATGTGATGGGAATTCTGGGTACTTTCAAATTCGTATTTGGGAGGAAGATCAAAAGAAAACATCATTTGTCACACCTTGGGGAGTTTTTGCTTATAGAGTGATGCCTTTTGGGTTGACTAATGCACGAGCTACATTTCAAAGGTTCATGAGTCAAGTACTTGAGCCTTACTTGGGAAAGTTCATAAGGGTGTTTTTGGATGATTTTTGCATTTATTCTTGGCGCATAGATCACATGGCGAAGTTAAAGATGGCCTTAGCTAGGATTGATGAAGCAAAAGGGTGTCTAAATCCTAGCAAGTGTCATTTGGCTCAAACAAAAGTAGTCTTGCTGGGGCATATTGTGTCTAAAGAAGGCTTGCAAATGGATCCTGACAAGGTTCAAGCAATCATGGCATTGCCAAGTTCTGAGAGTGTCACTGATGTTTGCAGAATTCTAGGAAAAAGCAAGTATTATCAATGCTTTTGTGATGATTTCACAGAGATAGTGCATCTAATGAACTTTTGATAAGAAAAGGAGTTTCTTCCCAATGGGGTGTGGAGAAACAGGAGTCTTTTCAGCAACTTAAGGAGGTCATGAGTAAGGGCCCAATATTGAAGCCCCTTGATTGGTATCAAGACTTTCATGTGAATCCAAGTGTATCTTTGCATTCAGTTGGTGCTGCATTGCTACAAAAAGGAGAGCTAGGTAGAATGCAACCCATCTATTATGCCAGCCAATAGCATATAGCGGTGGAAATAAGGTATGAAGAAATGGAGCAACAAGCTCTCTCTTTGGTGTTTTCAGTCAGAAAGTTTTGCTCCTATTTATTACCTTAGCCGTTTTTCTTCCTTACCTCTCAGTCTGTATGAGCATGTCTAGTTCGCAAGCCTAATCTTGGGGGGAGATTTGCACAATGGTTGTTGTCAGAGCTTCAAGAGTTCTCTTTCTCTTTTGTCACTCAAAAAACCACTAGGTCCACTATGGTAGATTTGCTCACAGAATGGCAGGATCTAAGAGAAGAAAGAAATATAAGGAGGACATTAATGATGAAAGGGAGACACCATCAACAGCTTTTGTCTTGTATTTTGATGGGGCTTTTAGTCCTTCATGCCAACAAGGAGCCGGGGGGATAGTCTTCATGAATTTGGAAGGTCAAGAGGTGTGGGCAAGAGGACAAGAGCTTCTAGATATCACAACTAACAATGCAGTTGAGTATAATGCTTTGATTCTTAGTTTAGAGGGTTGTCTTCAAAGTCAAGTTAAAGAATTAGAAGTAAAAGGAGATTCTCAACTTATTATAAAGCAAATGCAAGGGCATAACAAGACAAGAAGTCCTCATTTGAAGGAGCTTAATCAAAAGGCTATGGCACTATGTAGCCAATGTGATTTTTGCAAGTTTGTTCATATAAATAGAGAAGAAAATCAAAGGGCAGATGAGTTGGCTACTCAAGCCATTGTAGTACAACACTGAGGGGTGGTTTCTTTGTTAGACACTGGATGGCTAGAACTGCAAGATGTTCAAAAATATGTGAAAGAAGGCATGTTTCCTCGAGGGTTAGCTGCACAACAGAAGTAGAGATTGGTTACTTTTGGCCATGCCTCCGTAAGGATGTATATGAATGTCACCAATGGAACCTATCAGCTTGAGGATGTTGATAGCTTGGTGATACCCAGAGGTACCAATGAGTATCACCTTAAATTCTTCTATGCTCGACCACCTTGAGGGCCACCAGACCCTCTCTGTCACTAGAGAGGATCTGCTGGGGGGGAAAAGATGTGATGCTATTTTTTATTTGGCATTGGTATTGTTTTCTTCTATGCTTGATAAGAGTTTGACTATCAAGTGATAGCCTAGCGGCTCGCACTTATTTTTATTTTCTAAGATATTGTATGGGATTGAGAGGATGAGTGGAATGGATCATTGTAAATACCATGTGTATGAATGATAAATACCTTGGTATGGGGTGAGAGTTATTTGTGTATGGGATATTATGGGGTTTTTAGAAAATAGGAAGAGTGAGTCATATAGAGAGGTAGGCTCACGTTCATGTGTTCCAATAATATAAGAGAGATCACATGGCAAGCATGTGGAAGGTATGTGGAGGAGTGTGGAGTCAAGAGGAATCCTTCTAGAATTCCCATGTGGAATAAGTAGGACGTGGACATATGGAAAAGAGAGGGTCCCTATGGGCTCCATGTGGGGAGACTCTTGACTTTCTCAATATTTTAAGAGTCTTGAGCATCTTTTGATGGGACACATGGCAAGAGTAGCTAAAAAGGTATCTATGAAGGAGGTGCAATGTTTCCTTGGAACCTATCTATCCGACCCAATAGGCCCCTTCAGACTCCTTGATATATATCAGTTCATGTCATGTTGAGCTGCAAGATCTTCTTTCAACAACGTATCACTCTTCTCTTTAGCACAGACTGGCTTGCTGAGATTATGGCCTTCGCTGATCCTTTCCTTCTCCCTATGCTTGATTACAACATCACTTGGGATGTTACCATCTTCATTCTCATATAAGGGAGGATAATATGGTGTGGTCTCTTGGTATAAAAGTTTCTTTTTAATGTCCCTTTCCCAATGATGAATATCTCTATCACTTAGTTCAAAAGCAGCAGGAAGTGAAGAGGTGCATGAAGTTTATTACTGCCAACTTCATGTCATAGTGCCAATACTCGTCGGCAACAATCATGAAGAGGGGGGGCCAATGCATGTAATACATGTAGTTCTGGTAAGAGTTATTGCAAATACCATAAAAGAGCCCATCTAGACAATCAAACCATACTTCCATGGTGGGAGCCTATCGAAAATTTTCCTCTTGCTCCCATAACATGAAGGATCCTTTAGGCAGAGGGCATAGACAAAAGGAAAACATGAGGATGCAATCATTGGACAAGGAGATGTGCTGTAAACAATTAACCTTTTTTGCCTGAATGTGCACCAACTCAGCCATGCTCTCCTGTAAGGACTAGCATGATTGTACTAGGCTCAATGGTTCTATACAAATTGCACCCTTGAAACATCTTGCTCAATTTTACTACAAATGGTGCATGCTGTGTTAGAATCTTTGATTGGGAAATGGAGCAAGATGCCTAAGAGGAGCACAAAAACGCTTTTAGGAAAAAGAAGTAGTTGTGTGACAGGAGTTCAAAAGACTAGCATTGCATCGTGAGAGTGAGGCCATGCTGAAAGACTAGCTTGCATGAGAGTCATAGGTTTTTTAAAGAAGAGGGCAATATAGTCCAAAATTAGAAATTTTTGTGCTGGGTTGGATTATCAAATTATTGCCTCTTTATTTGCCTTAAACAGTGGACTTTGGGTGAGCACATGCCCGACCAATTACTAATGAAAAAAATTAGGATACATGTTGAGAAATATTGGAATTTGTGTGTGGACTAATGTTAGACCAAGCACTTATGAAAAAATTTAGGAATCGCACTAATGAAAAATATAAGCATACATGTGGCCAAAAGGATGATGGTAGTAAACCCATCAAATAGGCTTACACCTAAAAAGGGATTCCACAATCTCCAAGTATTTTGTTATGATGGAAACTTGGAAATGCAGCCTATTAAAGAGATAGGAAGTTGGCAATGCAGCCTATTAAAGAGATGAATCTTACTCTATGGATTGTGGCTTACACAATTGTAATAGATGACAATTTGTTTATACATACATTTTTTACAAAGATGTAATAAATTCACATTTTTAGTCTCATTTAAAAGCCTATTGAGTCTACTTTCTGAGATTTGAAAATTCATGTTTTTAGGCTCATTTGAAAGCCTTTTGAGTCTACTTTCAAAGATTTAAAAATGTCATGTATGCATGATCATGCATTCAAAATCCAAAGTGGCACCAAATGCAAATGTGGTCTTGAAACAAAATTTCCAAATGCATAAACATGCATCAATACAATCTCTCCAAAAGAATTTGGCACCTCACATGAATACAAAGGCAATATTTTCCATCTCTCTACTCCAAAATCTTTGGCAAAATAAACTTAATGGAAATCTCATTACCTCACACAATCTCCTTTGCATTCATTGGCTTCCATTTGTGGGGCTGGCCCAATACGTTAGATATAGGAGTAGTTCACCACTTTCACAACCAAAAGCAAATCCATTTTCAAACAAAAAGTCAACACTCCAAATACATAAATATCCAGTAATACAATCCCTCTAAACAATGGCACCTCACAAAATATAAAGGCAAGTTGCATCATCTCATTCAAGCAACCCATTCAAGATTTCCAAGTTATTCAAATTACAATGTTTTTGTGTGTATACGTGCAAGTGTGCATGCATGCACACATGCACGTGTGTGTGTGTGTGCATATGTGTGTGTCCAAGTATTTTATTAGATTAATTTATCCAAGGATAAAATCTTG
Source organism: Dipteris shenzhenensis (assembly GCF_047967505.1). Taxonomy (NCBI): domain Eukaryota; kingdom Viridiplantae; phylum Streptophyta; class Polypodiopsida; order Gleicheniales; family Dipteridaceae; genus Dipteris; species Dipteris shenzhenensis. Next base: position 47,234,184 of record NC_141606.1, read on the forward strand.
TACAATACTTCATCCATGCTCATTGTCCTCACAAGGAGCTAGATGGAACTACTCGAAGGGTCATGTCCCTAGACTACTATCTCAAAGAGGGAGGTAGTGTTTGTCTTTTCTTGTTCATGCATTGTACCACATGTTGTAGCATGTGGATTTTGTATAGAAAGATATTGTATCCCATTTTCACTTCTTCTCACTTATTTTAGCACAATAAAGGAGATTATGCTAGCACTAAGTGCAAGAATTCATTAATGTTAAATTGAAACCAGATTGTTCACTAGGTGCATTGAAAGATGAAGGTTTTACATGCCACAAACAATCCTAGAGTAGGATGCCCAAACCGATGAGATTTCCAACATGGCAGATTAGGATCCAGAAGCATTTATTTTGCTTGACTTGCCAATTGGTAATGTGCACATTCCGTTTAAGGAGATCTATGCTAAACATTTATGAGTTGTTTTTAATTATCTAAATGAAGCAAAGATGAAATAATGGGGTGCAGTATGGAGGACTAAGCACAAGTCTTAAAATTTGAAAAAGTGAAGTATAAAATTAAGGTTGGAGAAGAAATTAGCCTTGAAGTATGCAATTGTAGAGGAACAAGCCAAGGAGGATGCACCATAGTTTTGAAAGATAGGGCACTTGGAGGTATTGTGCAAAGGCTATAGTAGTAAGCTAGTGTGACATGAAGCTAGGGGTAATAAACTTCACGCACCTCTTCACTTCTTACTACTTTTGAATTGAGTGACAAAGATATTTATCATTGAGAAAGGGATAGTAAAAAGAAGCTTTTATGCCAAGATACCACACCATACTTTCCTCCCTTAGATGAGAATGAAAATGGTAACATCCCAAGTGATGTTGTACTGAAGCATAGGGAGAAGGAAAGGATCAGCAGAGGCCATAATCTCAGCAAGCCAATCTGTGCCAAAGAGAAGAGCGATCCATTGTTGAAAGAAGATCTTGCGGCTCAACATCACATGAATCAATATATATCGAGGAGTTTGAAGGGGCTGATTAGGTCAGATGGGTAGGTTCCGAGGAAACATTGCACCTCCTTCATTAGATACCTTTACACTTAGCTCAAAACACTCTGCAAACTGTCATTAGACATAGAGGCCTATAACTTCCAGTAGAGACATAATACCAAAGATTCAAACACATATAGAGATGTTCCTTGAGATGGGATTCGCGTTAATATACATTTCGTAAGAAACAAAGAAGCGACCAGAAAGTTATCAGTAGAGTTTATTAGATGGGGGTAAAAACTGTCATGAAAACAGATTGTTACAAACATAGAGACTCAAAACTTTTTGCTATAATATTTGAGTTAAGATCTAATTACATAAAGACATGCCTTGTAGAGAGCTTCATGCTGATATAAGTTTCATCAAAATCGGACTAACAAGCGAAAAGTTATGAGCAAAACACTAACAGGGGGTCAAATTGTCATGAAAATTGCCCTCCACCCATACTAATTTCGCCTGAGCAGGATGCTCCCTCAAGACTCCACCTTCATCAACGATCCACCACTCATAGATTTTGCCTAGAAGAGAGTAAGTAACTTCTTTGGTGGCTCGAGAAATGGATGGACCATGTGTGTGCCATGAGCGGCCGAATAGAAAGAACTTTTAAGGCTTTGAAAGAAAGAAAAGGGAAGAGAGACTCAAGAGAGGGAATATGAAGTGATCTTCATTGTCAATAGAGTGAGGCTCCACTCTAATGCAACTTAAAATACTATAAACACAAGGGAGAAGAAGAGGTTTCATATGTACAAGATAGAGTGGAAGCTCAAGACTACTCATAGAGAGAGAATGAATTAGAGAGAGATGGACATAAGAGAATATCTACAAGAGGGAAGCTCAAGAGTCTACATAAGAGAATATCTACAAGAGGGAGAGAAGGATCATGGAAGAGGCTTGAGGAGACTAGAGCTACAACAAAATGAGGCCTAATGGTGGAAGAGATGATGAACAAGGGAGAGAAGGGCACTCCTCCTTGACAACTTCCTTTTTGTGACTTCTGATGTTGTAGCGCACTTTCTTATCATTTCCTTGCAAAATCAATTCTCCAGTATCCCACTTTTGAACAGCCTTCACCTTGCGTAGCCAGGGCCTTCCCAAAATCAATGGATAGGCACGTGCATTTGCTTTGGTAGGGATCACTTGAAAAGTAGTCGACACAGAAATTCCACATACATCCACTTCTAGATTCTTCACAACTCCCAAGGTCTTTACCCTAGTGTTGTCAACCAATTTGATGTGAAAAGGAGAGGTGGTACTAGATTATTTTAAATCAGCATCTATCATGGTGTTCTCATTGATGACATTAATCGATGCACCTCCATCAATGTATACATTAGAAATCACTTAACCATCAATGATCACATCAACCATAGGTACATTCATCATCATCTATATCTACCTTTTGAACAACAGGATGACACTTTTCTTCGTTTTCTTCTTGGACACTCTTGTGCTTTTGCTAGCTTTCCCCATTCCTTCTGTAGTTTTGGAGACAAAGCAAGTAATTGACCAAAGGTGATATGAGCTTCCTTTTCTTTAAGGTCAGACAACAAGTCATAGCTTCCAATGCCTTGTCCTAAAGGAAAGTCTGACTAGCTAATTCTCCTTCTAGATGCCTTCTTTTTCTTACTACGGTGTTCCTCTTCTTGATGTTCCTCTACTTCTTCCTTGCTTTCTTCTTCTTCTTTTGCTTTACCACGCCCCCGTTTAGCCATCATTACCTCTCTTTCCTCATCCCCTAAGAAAGCTTCTAACAAGGATACTTATTTTTCTTCTTTCTTTCTCAATCTAGGACACTGGGGGTGATAGTGACCTTTTTTATTACATTCATAGCAAGTGACCCCACTCTTATCTTGAGGCCTATCCTCACTCTCTCGTGCTCTAGGCTGTTATGCATTAACCAAATGCAATTTCAAATGAGCAAACTCTGCCATCAATTGGGAGATATTATGATCTGACTCAGAGGACTTTGGTATCTAAGGAGTGCCCATTACCTCCACCTTAGAAGCTGAAGCTGTTGAAGACACAAAAGAGGATTCGATCTTTAGAGAATATTCTTTCTTGGTCGCAATGCAAAGTGCCTCCACATATGTTGTTGGATCTTTACTCATTACTTTTGAGCAAAGACGAGGTTCCAAAGCCATAACAAATTTGCTCATGTTTAAGTGCTCCATCCCTACGAGACTTTGAGGGGCAATGATGCAGATGCCACAGCTCACAAAGCTGCCCTTTCATACTTTGTCCATAAATTTTCATATTAGATTGCCAACGAAGAGAACATCTTACCCTCTCCTTGATAGAACCAGTCCAACTGCAACATCAAAGCATTTGGCAACTCCACTGCCCCAAATCTTTGCTTCATGCACCCACCACTTGGTCCAAGTCCTCCTCGGTAGAGTTCGACAAGGCCTCATGCCAACTGAAGGCTACACCTTTAAGAAAGTCAGGCAAAATCTTTGCCCGATCCTTCATGGACCATCCAGAAAGCCGACATCCTTGAACAAAATGCCTAAGATAAGACTCTGGGTCTTCCTCTTGGGTCCCTCAAAACACTAGAATTTTCACCATGATGAAACACAAAAAGGAAACACCAAGATCCAAATAATATCCCAAACAAGATCCAAACAAGATCCCACAGAGCCTTAGTATACCAAGACCAACTTATTATGCATAACCACTTGTTGAAAACCCTCCACAATGTGATCCTCAACAAAATCTTCAAAAATAAGTGACCAACCAACACCATGAAAACATTGTGTATACATGCATTCAAGAATCACTCTTCTCACAATTAGAAGTGCACATAACAGCTTCAAGATATTATACTCTTCATCATTTGCATAGCAAAAGAAGTTGAAAGCATTGAGAATCACCACTCCACTGTTATAGTAAAAAACTACCCAAAGACTAAACTCTTATTCACACCAAGCTGCCAGTGCATGAAACAATCCCCAATCTATCATCGTGCCTACTAATAGCATTGTTAATTTACCGACATATTCAAGAGTACAAACATAAAGGATATGATCATGATGACCGTGCGAATAGGTTGAGCATCACCTTCAAAATGTTCTAGTTCTCTTAAACGGGCTGCAATCTCTTCTAACGGAGTTGTGCCAACCCTCCACTTGTCCTCCTAGAGGTTTGAAGGTATTATAAAATTGGGAAGAGACCAAGGGAGTATCATAGACTTGAGATATGGGGCTTGATTTATGTGGAAAAATGAGGCAAATGGTTGTCGCACACAATTGAGAGTGCGTAACCGCCTAGCCCACA